>NW_027279556.1:0-73343 GCF_046629955.1 Centroberyx affinis | reverse complement strand
GCACTGGTGACTTGCTTCACCCTGCAGGTGATCAGGGTGAACAACACTCTCTTTACACCGATAATTGAAAATATTAGTGGTAGTGTTGGCTACCTAGCAAATATGATATTTGAATAAACTAAAAACACATCCATAATCCACGCATCTGTGTTTCTTTGAATGCCTTAATTGCTAGTGGAGAAACTTTGCCGTTGACTTCAACATCAAACAAAACAACAACAAAAAAATCAAAGTCATATGAATTTGAAATGAGTTTAACACTGTGCCGCAACATGCTTAAACACACTGAAACTTAATAAAAAACAAAATTGTATAGAGCTATCAGCTCAGAGAGTAGAATAAAAACATCCAAACAGTTCAGAAGGAAAACAGGGGACAGACTGCTGGTTGCCATGGCAACAAAGACTTTTTGGCAATGAGGAAAAGGTCTGGGGGTTTTTAGCTCTCATCAGCTTCTGTAGATCTCAGGCGCAAAGGATTTTGGAGAGGTTTTTTTTTTTGCCTTCACTTCCTCTGGTTGCCATGCCATGTACATTGTGGGAACGCCCACTTTGCCGGTTCCTTGGCAGCGATCAAAGTCAGACCCGACTGATCGGAAACACTGTTTCTCGCCCTGCTAAGGACCCTAAGTAGGTGCTAGATTGGAACGCAGCTTGGGGACTGAACCCATGACCTTTCAGTTACACAACCGTCTCACTAACCACTAGACACCATGTCACCTAGCTTTTTATTTTTCTCTGTGCATATGTGACCTCCAACTGGAGTTTCGTGTACACATCCAAATCAGCTCATTCTGTACATATGTTATCTGCACCTGTAAAGTGAAAATGTTGACAAGGTACTGTATATATTGACACATACAGTACATGTATACACATCTTCTGTACACTCTTTAATGTGAATAAGCCACATTTTGCAAATTCACATCTGTCTACTTCATATTCCCATATCCTTCTCACTGGTATACACTGCATATATATTGATATTTTTGTATCTTATATTGTTTCTACCTAAATTCAACTATACATTGGCAAAAAAAAAATAGCCCAATCTTAACACAAACTTTGAAACACAGAACACACACACACACCCAGCCTTTGGCAAGAGAACAAGAGACACATTGACATCGCTGTCTAATTTACACTTGCTAATGAGCTAACTTTTCTGTAAAACCTGAACAGGGCCAGATGGACATACATGCCTCTCTCTCTGTCACACACATACACACACACACACACACACACACACACACACACACTCACTCCAAAGGCTTTCGGATGGAGCTGAAAAGGAAGTGGCCTCAGCAGCCATTAGTATTCAGTCTGGCGTTGACTGTCTGTAGCGACAGAGAGAGAGAGAGACAGACAGAGAGTCACAGGGAGATAAAATGGGAGGGACTGGGGCTGCAGCCAGGGTGAGGACTTATTCTGAATACCAACTTGCTCAAACACATTGCCCCCACTTAACACTGTCATTGGTATTGGCATTAGCCACTTCTCCTCAGTAGAACAATACGGGGCTTTGCCATGGCCGAGTCAAAACATTTAGAGCATTGTATCAACAGCAATATTTATTTTGTCATTATTTCAGCCGACATATAATCTTTGTTGAATTAAATACTTTATTGATCCCCAATGAGAGCACAGTACACACAAGAACAGTTATGTGTAACAATAAGAAATCAGTCTAGACTTTGTAAAAGCTCAGGAGTTGATATCTAATATTGTCACTGTTGGGTGAAAACATTTCAGAAACTAAGAAAAACAGCCTCGTCTTGGGCTTGAGCACAATTCATTTTTGAGTGGGGTTCTGAAAGGGTTTCGTCAAGTTTTCTAAACCCACAGAAGACCATGTGATCCTTCAAAAGGAGTTAAAACATGAGAATCAGCAAAACTGGATTCGTCTGTGTAGATTCATTTCAGTCCAGCTAGTAAGATGTCCGAATACATCCAAAGACTCTCGGATGAGCAAACATCTTGAACTCCTCATTTTAAGTACAGTGGATTTTGTTTTTACATTTTCTTTTGGACACCAAAACTGGAGTTTTCAAACGACAACAACAGTGTATTAAAAAAGGATTCTGTAAAGTGAAGTCAAGGGAGCATCTAGGCAGGACAAGGCCATTACTGAAAACACTTTGACAGTCCGGACAAAATAGAAAGAAGATGCAAAGACGAACACAGAAAGTGGTCTTGAGAGGAAACAGAGTGTCATGAACAATAAATATGCCCTGTGTGGTCCTTTAGTGTAACCTAGACTATTGATGAGCAAGCCCTGGCTCTGTTATAGTGGAAACCAGACTACTGGCACTGGTTACCGTCAATGTCTCACCACAGATAATCCTCTATCTGTCGAGTCAGCACAGGACACACTCTCATCGATTAGGCAGCAGCTATTGCTTTCAAAGAGCTGCTACATAAACAGTACCAGCAGCACAATGTGAAGCACGGCAGGGTTTCCCCAACCGTGGTTCTGGGTCCAAAATGATGTAAACAAGCTTCCATGTCGTGTTTCTACGAGTTCATTGACCTCAGCAGTGGGATTAGGTCTAGTCTAACTACAACAACTAACAACTTTCATGTAGAAACAATTCCTACTTGTGTTTCTAGTTCTCTACTCTGTTTCAGATGTCTTTTTTTCCATCAGACAACACTAAAACAAAGTGAACCAAAGTGCAGACAGAGGTCAGTGCATGGAAGATGAGGCTCGGTGCAACACACACACAACAACACTGAAGCCTACAGTGGCAGGAGAGACCAGGCTGGAGTAAGGAGTCAGTGTCAGATGGTTCAGTAAAGACAGTGGACTGTCTCTGCTCAGCACTGTTAGTAAACCAAATCTGCTTGTGGGCCCAATATTCATGTAAGCTTTTTCCCCCTGGCAGCAAACATCCTGGGGGAGAGCTGTGGATCAATGGAGCATTCAGAAGGTGCAGCCGTGTGTGTGTGTGTGTGTGTGTGTGTGTGTGTGTGTGTGTGTGTGTGTGTGTGTGTGTGTGCTGACAGTAAACTATTCTTTGAAGGTATGACTCGCTGACTCTGGCTAAGTATACGTCTAACAGGTGTCTAGCTGTAGATTTATACACACACATAACTCAACAATACCAACATCATGAGAAATCCCTCTTTGACAGACACTCGACTGGTAAGTTGTTCATCTTAAAACCTTGGGAGGATATAGAGAAATTTGTTCATTTGTCACTACAGCTGCCTATTCTTTCAGCTTTCAAATCTTTTGCATCTCACTTTGAGATTTTTTGAGCTCCTCTACTTTTCAACATAGAAAGCACAAGTTTGCCTAGATCAAATGTTACATTATTTAATGTGGTGACCATGGATCATTAGGGTTTCAATTCAGTACATTAATGTATCAAAACAGATGTTGAGACCTGAATAACCGATAGACATGATGTTAGGGCTGGGAGATATGGTTGAAATCAATATCATGATAATCATAAGGATTTTTCTCGATATCAATATATATCACGATATGGTTCATGTATGCAAAATCACGTTAAATAATCAAATTCATGTTCATCTCATTAAACCGAATGGTAATGTTAGGTGTGATGTCAAACAAAACAGAAATATTCAAATAATATTCGTACCATACATCATTTTATGAGAGTTTTTAAGTCAAATTTGCTTGTCAACATCAATTTAGACAGCAGAAATGTGTGTCACAATATCAAAATATCTTCATAACATCACAATATGATTCCACTGAAAGACGATAAACGATAATATTGAATTATCGCCCAGCCCTACATGATGTTAATAAATGCAGCTGTTTTAGAATCTCACCAGCTGATATGTCTTCGTTCACACTGCATCTGAAAGTGTCCCAATTCAGATTTTTCATCTCACATGTGAAACAATCTGAACCAGTGTGAACAGCAAAAAGTTCTTATCTGGACCACATGCATATGACAATAAGTAAATCTTCATGTCATTCACCTGAGACAATTATGTTAATTTTGTTGCCAACAGCAGCAGCTTGGCTTCCGTTCTGGTGTTGTGCCAAAATTTGTGATGGCCTAAAAAATGTGCTTCCCCTGGCGGTGTGTGTCCTTGTTTGGTCCTCGGTGTGTGTGTTGTTGTTTTGCCACCGCACAAGGGAATTATCATGGGGGAAATGTTGCTTAATAAATGATAAGTGGACTAATTTTAATTATTTAATTTTAATAATTTTAAATTTTAATTTTAGCGTGACAACTTCTTTGTAGAATCAATGGACTCTACTTTCATTCTCTGTAATGCCTGGAAATGTTTTTAAAATGTTGTTTTACCGTTTGAAAAGCCAGCGAAACAAATTTTTTTAGGGGAAACAAATTTTTGCATAACACCTTTCCATGATAGCTAGAAGACCAGCCCACAGAGAGGGAGAAGTGACATTGCTTTCAGCTCATGTCGATATCGGATATGGGTTACATCCTAGAATAGATACAAAAAAATACAAAATCAGATGAACAGCAATTTGGAACTGAGCATGAAGTGTGATCATACCTATGAGGCAGAGTAGGCTACCACCTCTGTGGCTACAGCAATGTTAATTATCATCAGAAGCTATGAATATAGATACTTCAGGAACCAAAACAGGCAGGCAAGTCTGAGCTCTGGTAGAGAAGAACTTACACACGTTTCCATTAAAGAAAATAACAGAAATAAAATTAGATATATGGTAGTATGGCATTCTCCATATCGCCAGAGAACGCAGAGCTATCATTCGTACATCTGGGTCTGTATCTGGTCTGATTACCAAAACCATCTCATCTGATTATCATCTCGATGGTTTCCTTCTTGTACCAGCCGAATTTAAACATTATTGAATTAAGCGCAGGCCACAGGCAGTCGATATCATCAGATATCACCCGACCAGAATAAGACCGGCCATAATTGCTGACATGGTCGCGCTCGTCTCCATCTTCCGCTGCCGATGGGTATAATTGTGTTACTGTCGGCTCTAATAGGGTTTATGTGCTAATGACAGAACACAGACACCCAGACTAACAGGACCGCAGCTCAGAAAGCTCCAGAGAAGAGACTTAAGATCGTATCAGCAGGCCCAAGATTTATTTAAGCCTCATTTAACAGGCTGCCTTAAAACATATTCTCATTTACGCAGGCATTTTATTATTTTAGCATTATTATTTAACCGTGTAAGTTGGCTAACAGCACATTTTTATTTAATCAGGCTACTTAACTAAGAACACCTTTCACTTCACTCAAGTAGTTGACTGGGAACAAATTCTTATTTAACCAGGCAAGCTGCAAGCTAAATCATATTTTTACTCCAGTTGATAAATTGTGACACCTTACATGTGAAGTGACTACATTTTAAAACTTAATATTAACTTCTGAACCAATAGCATTTCCCAACTTGCAAGGTGATTTCTCGAAAACAGCCCTTAAGTGTTTTTTTGTTTTTTTTTAATGGAAGTTAGAGTACTGAATTGATTCAGTGAGGTAAGAGAGCAGCACTTTAGGCTTGGCCTGCATCCAACAACACCATCTGACACAATAATGTAGGAAAGCAAGAAAAAGAGGAGAAAGAGACACAGAGAGAGAGAGAGAGAGAGAGATACAGAGAGAGAAATAGAGAGAGAAAGTAGAGAGAAGACAGAAATCAAGAGACTGTGAGAGAAAGTGAACCAGCCAGCTCTTCACAGACAAAACCAGAGAGATCAAAAAAGAGCAGCAGAGAGAAAGAGGAAAAGAGAGCGAGAGAGAGAGAGTTTAACTCTGCTACATTAGCTCATCATGAGCTCACTGCCTGGTACTAAAATACACCTCAGGGAAGGGGGATGTTAGCAATATCCCGTCCCATCAGCAGGAGGAAAATGGCTGATAACAGTTCACGGGACTAAGGAGAGAAAATCCAAGTGTCACAGAAATGAACAGATAGACCCTCCCATCTTAAAAACTGGACAATAAAGTTTCCTAAATCTGAAACTCAAGGCAAGGTAAGATCCCAAAGCATCTTCTTCCACAGGTTGGGCAAGGAGTCAGTAGAAGATTGATAAATGCAATGAAACACACACACACACACACACACACACACACACACACACACACACAGAAACAGCCCAAATAAGTAACGTATATCCCTGCAGCGTGGTATACCTACACGAAGCCAGTGTCAGTGTAGGCCTCTTCTGGCAGCAAACGTAGCGCCACAGTCCGTCTGTGGCCCCATCTGACCCGCTGCCAGGCCTCAGTCCGACCGCCCCCCCGCCGCCCGCCCCCCCCAACCCACCTGCCCCGGTGCAACAATCCTGGGAGCTCACATACAAAACCATAGCTGAGGCTCCGGAGGTCCCGCTTTCAAATTTCCTGCGTCTTAGTTCCCCGTCATCCGGACCGCTCCGGGTTCTGTAAAGCTGAGGGAGCCGCTTACGAATTCCACTGAGAAAAAGACGATTAAAAAGATTGTTTTTTTATTTATAAAAATGAATCCGAGCTTTGTTTTTTTTTTGCAGTGGCGGGTCTAGTTCTTTATCCTTAGTGATGCGATGCCTTGGTGGTTTTGTTCCGGTCTGGCACAGCTTTTTAAGACGACCCCGGCACGCTGAAACACCGGGTGTGGTTGTCCTTTGTGCCGGCTCTTCAATAGATACGGATTATAATTGATGGAAACGGAGGGAGAGGGAGGGATAGAGTGGGAGAGGGAGGGATGAGGAAGGAGGGATAGGAGAGGGAGAGAGGGAGAGAGAGAGAGAGAGAGAGAGCTGGGAGATTAAGACGGAGAGAGCTACAGACACAGACGGAGAGCTGGAGTCTGGGGAGGAAAAACAGAAAGTGACTAAACAAGAAAGGAAGAGAAAGAGTGGGAAAGAGAGAGGGAGAGAGGAGCGCTGTACAGGATGTGGTAGGACGCTCCGGCTGATTGGTTGGTCAGCCGGGTTGTACTTCCTGGATCCAATCTATTATTCATACACTGGAGACAGAGAAGGACAGAACACTGCTGCCTCAATATCATTACCTGTGTGTGTGTGTGTGTGTGTGTGTGTGTGTGTGTGTGTGTGTGTGTGTGTGTGTGCATGTGTGCGTGTGCGTGTGTGTGCGTGTGTGTGTAGGGATGTAGTGGAAGGTAAACCCACTGAAATTCTGTTTACCTGCCTTTTGAGGTGGATGTAATTTATACTAATAACTGAAATTATTAGTATAAATCATTCTAAATAGTATCAATCGCTGATGTAATGTAATGAATATTGAGTCTTTTATGGAAAATACAACATAAATGAATGCTTTTCTGAAAGTATAACTGATTTTTGTTTTGTTTTTTTATTAACCACTACATCACTGCATGTGTGTATAATGAGAGTGTATATGAGAGTAAGTGAATGGGTGTTACGTGTGTGTGTGTGTGTGTGTGTGTGTGTGTGTGTATTTCAGTTGCACGTGTGCATGCTTCATTTCTACAATCATTCTTTCATTCTTCCATCAGTTGCCATATGAAACACAAAGACAATCAAGAAAGAAAAGGGCAGAACAAAGGAAGAAAAAGTACAAAAAAAACTAGAAGAAGAGACAAAAGTTGATCTAAAGAGAAAGAGACAGGGGAAAGAAAGAGCGGGGAGAGTGACAGAGTGTTTGCCGGGGTGAAAGAGACGAGTGGAGAAGGGTAAAGGACAAGGTCGGTCTATCCTCCTGTTTATCTATCTATCTATCTATCTCTCTGTCTGTCTGCCCATCCGTTTTCCCATCAGGAAAACAAGCTGTCATCAAACCTGCCATCGAGCTATGTTTACAGAACTGAGAAGCTGTCACCTGCCATGGGGTCAAGGTGTCTGTGTGTGTGTGTGTGTGTGTGTGTGTGTGTGTGTGTGTGTGTGTGCATTCCTAAGTCCACATGTGCGTGTCCATCCATCATGCTATTTGAGAGATAAAAAGCCACACAGTCGGTCATAAATATTATATCACACACACACACACATATGCTATCCGGTGGATGCTTTCATCCTTACAGTATCACAAGTGCGTACATTTTTAGCACGAGTGGCTCCGGTGGGAACTGAACCCCGCGACTCTGACAGCGTTAGCGCCCCGCTCATCTCACCGAGACAGAGACTCCTCCTGATGAAAATGCAAAGGGGAAAATGCCAAACCCGTCTCCACGCTGTCAAAGTTCACCTCACTGTAAAACCAAGTGTCCGTGTCTAGATTTATTTATACTGCTTGGCAAAAAGCTCCATTAGCAAGATTACGGGGTGAATGCATTTTTTGGCAGCCAGCGTCCACACATATATACTGTATATATATATATCATATGTAGCCCATGATGTCATAGCTTCCAGGGCTTGTTGTCGGGTAGAAATTACAGCCTCAATTGCACACGATTGGCTGCAGGCCAGGATGGAAATAGATTTCAGAGATATCAGACATTTCTGGATTTTACACCCCCACGCAGCTCCTTTTCAAATCAAAAGTGCACCAGAAAACACAGAGCAGATTTTTTTTTTTTGTTATGACGTTCACAAACTACAAATGATTCAATACCGAACAGTATGGATTGTGGCACGTTGTACACATTGCAGCCAGGAGAATTATGAGAGTATTAAGAGATAAAGATGCCTTTGTAATAGAGTTGGGGATGTGCCTGCATGGCGGCTCCTGTGTTGCTCTCTCTCCCTCTCCTGCTTCCTGCTGATGTCAGTGTTTCTGGAAGTCTGGTAGGTAAAATGGCTCTTTGAGGTCTGATTAGGACAGTTTATCAATAGCCATTATCTCAGATAGCCAAAGAAAATGGGCTGTTTGGCACACATAGGCCTACTTCAAATTTTCAATTTGGCTTCCAACTTTCCACTTCAATTGCTATCTCCCCATCTCTCTCTCCCTTTGTTCAATTTGTCTCTCTGTCCCCACCCTCACCTCTGTTAACCTTCTCGACTTCTCTTCTTTTTAAAACCAACCTAGTCTTTCGCTCTAGTCGCACAAGACCAGTACTATGTGGGGACCTGAAGTCAGGGTTCCCACACTCACTTGGGGATCAAATTCAACGACCTTTCAATGACTTCCAAGGTCTCATTTAGTGAAATTCAAGGACTCAAAATTTCTGTGTTTTGGTGTAAAACATGACTTGGCATCATAGAGGCTTTACTCTTTACTCATGATCCTGTAAAAGTCAAGAAATCATGGTGACTTCTTTCATTTTTAAGCTGAACACTACAGCTATTTCAATGCAAACATCCATCATGGGGTTTTCCTCAGGATGTGAAGTGTTGATCCGAGGATAGAGAGATCCTGATAAGTGAAGCAGATTGATGAATTTGGATTTTAAAGTATTTTCAAGGCCATCCATTCATTTCCAAAAAAACGTTTAAGGCCTCATTTTATATTTCTCAAATCTGCAAACTTTAAAGGATTTTCAGAGCCTGTGGGAATTGTGTTAATTAGTTAATGAATTAACCTAACTTCATTCCCGCAGCATAATGAAATTCGCTGTAATCACTTGCAACTTGTGACTTCCTGATTTAGAACTAGAAGTTTGAGCTGATAATAAATTCCAAACCTTCCTCTACAGATTCCACTACTGCTTCCTTTTTTTCATGATAGAAGGAAGACAGAAATTGCAAGTCCCGAAGAAAAAGAAGAAGAAATACTCCAAAACCAAATTGCAGCTGAAATTACTGAGAGGTTAGACCTCCATCTTCGCCAAAATATGATGATAGGTACATTGCACTAGAATTTTCACTTTACAAATTACAGACATTCGCACAAGATTAAAATCACCGATGTTCTAAATCACGGGATGTTCCCAGGTAATATCGGTGCCGTGTGAATGGGGCTTTTCTCTCCGTGTCTGTCTTTTTCTGTCCATGTCAGACTCCATCGGTCTTCCTCTCCTCCCCATGTTAAGCGGTTATTTTGGGGCCGGAGGGAGACATGGAGTCTGGAAGGACTGGGGCACTAGGACACCGACTTCCACACTTGTTGCCCTCCTGTCCCAGCAACACACCTCCATCAGCCCCCTATAGAGGACTACAGGACATATGACTCCAACCCACCACCCTATGTGTGTGTGTGTGTGTGTGTCGACTTCAAATCTCTGAGTGACAGGGGAGGGACGATGCTGAAACCAGTGTCATACGGGACGGGGGGATGGGAGGACGGGGGGGTGGGGGACGGGGTAATATGACATGAGTGATGCGACCCACCAGCATCTACTTATAATAGTGTCAGATCTGCCCGGCAACAAGTGGGCTATCCTGTCAGTTGGCCTTGACACACTGATGGGTTAAGGTAAACATGGGGGTATTTTTGGGGAGGGGTCAGACAGAAACTCCACTTTAGATGGCACCAGCATCATGGATTTGGGCCAAAGGAACTACTGGGTCAACACATACCCGGACCAAACCAAATAAATGCAGAGAAATTCTCCTCTAAATATTCCCAGAAGTGCAAAACTCAGCATCCTGCTTAGGTTTTGTGATCAGCCCAAGACAACAAAATGTTCCAATGTCTGATGAATTGGTGCCAACTGTGGACGGGACGGTGCCGATAAAAGTCGTAGGCACATCTCCATTAAGCTTTGGAAACTGGATTGCTATACTGGGATCCCTGTGGATTACTTGCCATCTTTGATTGAAAGACAGCTGACTTTGTCTTGGCTTTAATTGTTTAATTGCAATGGCATTTTGAAAGCTAATAATAAATAAATAAATAATAACTGTATATTATCCATAGTACTGTAATGATAACAGTAACTGATTATTACAATTTTTTATTTTGTTTCCAGCAAACAAAACACTACAGCCACTTAGGGATATGATAATTGGGCTTGTCAAAAGTTGCTGGAAAGCTGTTTTTTGGGGTTTCATAGGTGTTATTCTCAGATACAAGAGGAAGCTTAATTAAGAGAGCATGGTGTGACTTCAGAATAAAAAGCCAAGGGTTGTTTTGGCAAAACATGAAAAAAACGTACGATTTTACCTCTTTTTATTATACCGTAAGCGATGTGCTTAAAGTATTGCTGCTAGAGTCTCAATTGTGGGAGTTACAGAACATTTTTAAGCAAGGGAAAATACAGACTCTCATTTTTAACTCAAATCAAATTACAAAAGCTACAAAAGTTACGATCATTTCATATATCATGATGTTATATCCACATTTCCAAAGACAGTTTTAAAACCAGAGCAGTGACTGAAACTGATACTGGGAATAAATCTGGGAGCAAAAACGTTATCCGTGCGCTGAAGTTACCCTCGCCTCCCACTGCTGCCCCGAACCCCACACCAAATACCGATGACAGTCTTCCTCCCTTGCCCTGGAAACAGAGTTGGGGCCTTGAGAAAGAGGCGGGGGGGGGGGATGGCTGTCTACTTCTACTTCACCTATCAGCGTCTTCTAGACACACAAAACCAATACAGCCTTGCATTATGTATTACTACATGACTCATCATTAGCTCGCCAAACCGAAGACAACAAAAGAAAGACCGATCCCTTTGAAGCAGACTGTGAGAGGAAGAGTGAGACAGAAAGACAGACAGACAAACAGACAGGTAACACAGAAGAAAAGTGGCTTCCCATCACCTCGCCCTCCAGATATATTTCACGGCAAAAAAAACCTCTAACAATCGAGACAATGAAACGTCGGAAAAGAACACGACGAACCGAGCCGAAACGATGGAGGAGGAGGAGGAGGAAATGAGAAGAGAAGGAGACGAGGAGGCAGCCGCCCGCGAATCTGCCTAGTCAGCTTCTCTCCGGCGAAAAAGACTCTCACATCATTCACGACTAGGACCGAGCGCTCAATAAACGGCGAGATGTGCCATTATGTCAGCGCTCAATTACCAGCAGAGATGGCAGCAGATGATTCTAGATGGAGGGGAGGAAGCGTGCCTCTGGTACATAATGCATCATCATGACCAAAAAAAAAATGTTTTATTGGGGCATGTAATCAGTTTTAGAAAATATTCCCCTTATGAGTTTTGACGCCCGCCTCCAGCTTTCTACAGATCTTCAAGAATACGCAATTATGGTCACTGACACGACATGCATGGAGGAATGTCGGCTTTAAAAACACCACTTTGGTTTGAGGAGGAAATCATTTTATATTCTGTGATTTGAATAGATGATTGATTTGTAGGCGTGCAATTAGAAAGATTGAGATTTTAGCATATTTTAGTGCTGTTATCGGCTATTCAAAGACAGGAAACTATTAGCGGAACCAGTTGCGGTTGTTTTTGTTTACATCCATCTCAGCCCAAAAGATGAAGAAGCGGACAAATGGCTCAGTGTTGAGTGTCTTTTGAAAGTCTTAATTTATTTCCCCCCTCGACTTGTGGAAATGTTGGAGGAAATCATTTACAACTAGGACCGAACGCTCAATAAACGGTGAAAAGTCCCATTATCTCGGAGCTCAATTACAAGAGATAGCAGCAGATAATTTTAGATGTCACCATCTAAAAAGGAGAGGAGGAAGCGGGCCTCTAGTACATAATGCATCATCATTACCAAAAAATGTTTTACTGGAGCATGTAATCAGTTTTAGAAAAATTTCTCCTTATGATTTTTGACGCCCGCCCCCGGCTTCTACTGATCTTCATGAAAGCGCAATTTTGGTCGCTGGCATGACATGCATGTAATGTCAGTTATACGACACCAGTTTGGTGAGAGGAGGAAACCACTTTATATTGCATGAATTGAAAGGATGATTGATTTGTTGGGGATACAATTACCAAGATTGAGATTTTAGCATATTTCAGATGTGTTATCGGCTATTCAAGAATGAGAATTATTAGCTGAACCAGTTGCGGTTGTTTTTGTTTACGTCAATCTCAGCCCAAACGATGATGAAGGCGAGATTGCTCCGTTTAGCTCTTTTATTGAAGAGCTTTGTCCTTTTTTCCTCTTAATTTCCGTAACTGTTGGGTTTGGGAGACGTTTTTTTGCGGTGAGGGGGGATAATTATCTTGCCACTACTTCATCTTTGGCCTTGCACATAGAAAACACATTATGGAGGTTTGCTTCTCATTAGCGACCATCAGCACACTTCCAACTTCTAGACAAAATCAGGAAATCATTTTTTTTTTTTTAATCACTATCATGCTTAGCCAAGATGTGATTAATTGTAGACAATAAATATGCTTTCTAACTCTGTTTTGAACTGTGGAGAGTGGACTAATTCACACCACTTAGTTAGATAGGCTTCCTCCATAATGTATATACTGTTTTCGGCCATGTTTATTATTTAAAATTCCAATGTACCAGTGGAATTCAACAGTAGTGTCCTATATTTTTAGTTTATGTCATTTGCATGTACTACTCTTCTGTTTTTTCTCCTCAGTTTAGTAATCTTGGATGGAGAGCATTTTCTGTTGGTTTGTCTTTTAGCAGTTGGATTGGCAGAATGAATGAAGCATGTGCTGTTCTGGCTCTTCAAGGAAATACACACACACACACACACACACACACACAGTTGACAAACAAAAACATTCACACTGTTCCTCGCATCTAACAGAAAACTTGTTTTGTCTCTTTCAAAGATCAGGAGACCATGGTAACTCTGGTCAATCCCCCTCCCGCCTCCCTACACTGTTGCTATATGACAACTACAGTACAGCTCAACCAATTAAATTACAGAACGGCTCAGTAGCCAATCAGAGGAAGTTTCCATGGAGGCCTTGCTTCCGGCTGAAATGTGTCTGTGGCTCGTGGGACAGAATGGTTAAACACTTAACCACACACACACACACACACACACACACCTCAATGGATTTTTTAGTTATAATTACTTGTACGAGCAAGCAACAGTGAAAAACATTCAGCTATGATATTCAATTCAAGTACATTGCATTGATAGTGCTCCTTATATATTATTACCCAAAGAAAAATTTGATTTCCATTGATTTCCATGTATTTTGATGTTATGCTACAATGCATTATCAATGACTAATCTTGGTCCCAGGTTGTGAAACACATTTCCTACACGGACAATGAGATTTCTGCAGGATAGGGACGATATTTTGAAATCACTGTTGCAGGTGAGGAAAGTAATGGAGGAAATTTAGCTAATCCCCTGTAATCTCACATTTAAAACTTTGAGTGATTTCTTGCAAACCAACAAACAGCTGCTCTGTGATTTTTTCTGCTTTCTGCTTACTTCATTTTACAGTGATGACTCCAATGTATTTGTCTGCAGCTGTCCACTGGATGTTTTTGAGTCAACTGTCTTTCACCACTGTCGTTTTTTTGTTTTTTATTTTAACTAAAATACCAGTACTTTACCCAAAACAAAAGGCCTAAAGAACTGTAATTCAAAAGCTGAAAGATGCACAGCAGGCCGTACAGTATGATTACTATGGTATATGTAACAGGACAAACAAAACAAGCCTTTAGGAAGCATAACACCACTGTGCAATGCTGGAGTAGCACACAGACAGACAGACAGACAGACACACACACACACACACACACACACCGAACAAATTTGCACACAACCGTCCTCCTCAAACAGTCCGGTTCGAGCATAAATGTCAACGTCTTACTACTCACTCCGGAGGATGATTTGAGCGCGGCTGATCCTCTGCTGGCCCTGGGGGAAACGGTTTACTCTCGCTGCAGCAGGCATGTCCGCAGACGCCTCAGTGAGGGGGCCTTAGGGGGTCCTCGCTCTGCCGCACCACGAGCAGCAGTCAGAGAAAATCTACCAGAAAACTGGTGGAAAACTGGCGTACCTCTATCTCCTCTCTCTCTCCTTGCCTGCTCGTCCACCTGTCCTTCCTTCCTTCGTTTGATCTTTCGTTTTCTCTTTTTCTGACTTTCACTACACAAAATCAGCCGCTCACTTTGCTCTATCCTGTCTCTCAAAACTTTCTTATTCTTTCTTATTCTCTCCAACTTGGATTTCTCTTTTTAACACTGTTTTTCTCTCACTTCCTTGCTTCTTTTTCTCTGATTTCTTTCTGAAGTCTTTCTCTGCTGCTGGTCTTTCTTTCTCTTGTTCTTCTAAAGTCCAAGTCTCTCTCCAAATCTCTTCTCCTCCAGCTGTGCTGCAGTGTCTCGTCTGCCAGTTGGCCAACCTGGGGTTTGATGCCACAGACCATGAGCTCATCAAGAAAAAGGAAAGTGGGGCAGGCGGACAGATGAGGGGGGTGGAGGGGGTTCCTATGATGCAAGTGCGGTCACGCGCTGTCACAAGCTGACGAGCATAAACACATGCCGGACTGATGTGGTGCATGAGTGAAGGAGGGGCAGGGTAGGGGAGTGAGGTTGTACCCCTAAATCTTTTACCCCACCCCCTACCCCCCTCCTCACCCCTACGACCTGCAAAAACAAACTCTTTCTGGCTCGGGAACGCAGGCTGTTTCTATGGGACAGGGATGAAGAGTCTCTCTGTGTGTCTATCTACCTCTCTGTATCTCTGTCCCTCTCGTTTCATGTTACCCCACCCCCACCCCGCCCCACCCCACCCCTCCTCCCCAGGTCTCACAAGACCGAGCGCCACATGGCACACCATTGGCAGGGGCCATAAAGACTCAAAATACATGATGATCCCCAGTTAGCAACTTTTAACATTTCCCTGTGGAAACAAACTGCTCCTGAGTCCAGATAAATCCACTGGAGAGCTAGACCTGTCTTCCAGCCAACTGTAATTTGCCGGTCCAGCAAAGTGGACCTGAAGGGTTTAATTCCATTCCTGAAACATATTACTCAATATTTCAAGAATGTGGATGATTTCATCATCAAAGGTTTTGCCAATTTCTAAGTAAATGTCTAGCTGGCTTATAACTTCAAGAGCATCCCGTGATGAGTCCTGCTTTTGTGCCAGCAACCATTTTTAAGGTGCCAATTGTTGAAGTGTCACCGGTTGACATCTCAGTTTGGAATCAAACTTTGATCTCATGTTGCACCGATCATATTCTGCTCCAATATTAAAGGAAGGAAGGTTTGGGAATTTTAGAACCCTATCGTATTGATCACTGATCCGACCCCTTTCAGAAGAGATTAATCGGACATTTGTCCTCCATAGATTTTCAAAAAAGACTATTAAAGAGTATTAGATGATGTCCTTATCATTTAGCAGATGGAGAGACACACAATAGTGATATTAAAGTTACCAGTTCAAACACATGCACATATACCGCCAACATATGAAGTTTGGAAAGTGTGTATATGTGTGTATTAGGACTCTTGAGGGCACACGGTTTGGGAAAGCTTTGGTGATGTACAGTTTCACCCGTATGTTGCTTTTAAACTCAACCAAAACTAAAACTATGATTTTTTTCCCCCTGGGCGAACAAAGGCTCTAACCCTCTCCATCAATACCCTTGACAGTGTCTCTATTCAGTCCGTTGATAATTACAAATACTTGGGAATTTGGTTGGACAAAAGCTTAAATTTTAAATACCACATTGACTATCTCGCAAAGAAACTAAAATTTACACTGGGCTTTCTGTGCAGGCTAAAGTCCTGTTTTTCCATGGCATCAAGAAATCGCTTAGTTGCTGGCCTTTTTCTGACTCAGACCGATTTTGGTGATACTATTTATTGGTTTGCCTCATCGTCCACCTTGTCCAAACTCGACCCCCTGTATCACTCAGCCTTGAGGTATGTCACTAATTCTAGCTTCAGGACCCATCATTGCACCTTATACAGCATGGTAGAAAGGTCATCCCTCACTTTGCGTAGGCTACAACACTGGTACATTTTAGTCTATAAGATTATTTCAGGCAAATTACCTATTTACTTAAGCCAGAAGTTTTTATTTTTGCAAAGCAGTCATAATCTTAGGTCGCACAAATGGCTTCAGTTTAAAGCCTTCTAGCAGAACAGAGGTTGGCAAAACAAGCCTGTTCTACTACGGTCCTTGGTCCTGGAACGATTTGCAGGCCAATCTCAAACTTGAGACCCTTATCTCTTTAAACGATTTTAAACTTAGAATAATGGAAGTGGTCACTGTTAGCTGCAGTTGCTTCAACTAACAAACACATGACTAAATATTGCCGTCTTGTTTTTGTTTATGCACTGTATTATGTAATGTATTCTTGTCGTACCTATTGTTGCTGTTGTGATTTGATGTTGTTGTCCTGTTATGTGTTTGATGCTGCTATTTGACCCTGTCTTAGCTCACTTGTAAAATAGGTTTTAATCTCAACGTGACTTCCTAGTTAAATAAAGGTTATATATGTGTGTTTTGTGTGTGAGTCAGCCACAGAAATAGAAGCATACAGACAAAAAAAAAAACAGGCATAGAAGGAGGGACAAATATTTAGCTCCAGTGGTCCGGCATTTGATCCATTTTCCTGCCAACACATGAGGTAATCACGCTACTGGTCACATTCCTGTCAACACAGAGTGCTTTTATATCCACACAGACACATCCAATACAACCGCACAGGCCGGGCAAGGACATTGCTGTTTTTCTGACCCCTTATTCAACAGGGCTACATTGAAAAATGACTTTGTTGCTGGGAAGGGGAACAAACAAGAGGGATGCAATGATGAAAATGATGTTTAATGGAACACACTGGGTTTTTCCACAGGCCAGATAATATAAACCACTACCAACTGTTTTTATTACTTGAAAATTCAGTCTTCTTACTTTGGATAGTTGCAATATAGTGTTCATTAAAGCATGGAGCACTGAAGCGAATGATCTACCAGGGACACATGGATGATTTTTCTGCCAATGTTCTTATCACTTAACGCGCAAGTTGACCAGTGGGAACAATCCCCCAAAAATTCAGTGTCCTTTAAGAGGTCCAGGGGGAGTTTTAGTCAGAATTGTTACATGCACAAAGATTTGACTTTGAGTAAACAGACTTCACATGTTGCAAGTCATCCATCCATCCGCTTCTACCTTTTCCCTCCCCTCCTGTCACCCCCCCCCCCCCCCTCTGTGTCTCATTCCATCTTTATCTGTGTGACTCTCTTCGCCTGTTGTTCGCCTCATTTCTTTCCCTCTCACTCTTTTCTCTCCCTCCCTGCCTGCAGTGAGATGACAGGAGCGGATTACTGGCCAGACCAAAACACAGACAGACGCCCGGCGGCCCGTGACCCAGCACCAAGATGCAGCTTGTTTAGGTGATGAAAGGGAAAAAAAAAGACACACAAACATATGCCATCACACACACACACACACAGACAGAAACTCACACATACAGTAAACAAGTGAAACAACCTCTTCTGACACTTGACTAACACCAGTCAACAAAGCTGTGTGTGTGTGTGTGTGTGTGTTTGTGTGTGTGTGCCCTCAAGAGTCCGAATACACACACACACTTTCCAAATGTTGGCAGTAGGCCACAACCACTTGCTTTCCTCAGATGGAAACTATTCTGCGCTTTGTTCAATAGCTTACTCACACATTCTATCATACCAGAGATGGGTAGAGGTGCGCACACACACACACACACACACACACACACACACACACAAACACCTGCACAGCCCCAATTCATTCATCTTGCTATGTGGGAATCTAATAAAACAACTGAATATTTTCAAGGTGCGGTGACACCAAGCTGGTTTTTATGTCAACTAAACACCAGCATGACAGCAGCTGGATACACAGAATACAAAGAATAAAATGTATTACACCAACTTGTACTGTGACATTCTGCCCAACCTGTGTGAATATTTCAACAGACATACAGTTTATGAATTTAGGGTCAGTTATATCTTCTAGATTTTTTTTTTTATAGCAACGATAAATAATCAAGAAGCGCTCTTTGGCTATCCAGGTCAGCACTGAACTTCAAAAGAGAGATACCAAAGCACTCACATTTCCAGATAAAAGAGACATTTATTGAGGCAAAAAAGGCAGTTTTATCTGCAAGTCGACCTACCTAGCAGTCCCTCTTTTGAAGTTTAATTGTACAGCGTATCTTTATTGAATATGACACAGTGGAGAGTGATCGGAAAATGGGAAATAGGACACAGAGGGCAAAGGTCACAAGTTTGTTTTCAGCCATAACATTGTGAGTAGGTGCCCACTGGACCACCAGTGCATCCCAGGGATAATTCACATGAACACAGCATTAACTTATGAGGAGTGTTGTTCTTTTTGCTGCATTATTCCTCAGCGTACCTCAAGAAATGCTGGAGAAACCGGTCCACTGCGCTGTGTGTCTTATCTCAAGTCAAGTCAAGTCAAATTTATTTATAAAGCACATTTAAAAACAACTCACGTTGACCAAAGTGCTGTACAAACCAGAGCAGGCAGTAAAATCAACAGAAAAAGACTAAAAACAAAAACACCCACCTAAGCGTCTAAACACACAGCACATGGGTACAAATCGACAGATCATAGGCACATATCAAACCATATCAGGAGGAACCAAACGCTAAAGAATAAAAGTATGTTTTGAGCCTGGACTTGAAGGAATCAATGGAGGGGGCAGATTTGATAGAGAGGGGGATGCTATTCCACAGTCTCAGGGCTGCAACAGAAAAGGCACGGTCACCCCTGAGCTTACGTTTAGTACGCGGGATAGCCAGGAGCCCCAAGTCAGATGACCCGAGGGACCTGGAGGTGGAATAAGGGGTTAAGAGGTTTGTGATATAAGACGGAGCCTGCCCATTCTGGCTGCTGTAACTTGTTCTGTCATTTAGTATCTGCCACTGTCTGCATGTCTGCCTGTTTGTCGGCCTGTCCGGTCTGCCCCGCTTCTTTACACCATCTTCAAACACAGCAAACATGACAGCTGAACCCACTAACCTGACACACACACACACACACACACACACACACACACACATATTCATTGAGAGCGTCTGCAGGCAACAAGTTTTTATTTTAGAAGAGACCAACACGCAGGCTTGTCTTCGCAGCCTAGAACCAAACAAACACACACTCATATACATATATGCAAGCACACACACACACACACACACACACACTCACACTCAGGATTTACACAGAAGTGACAGCAGTGCAACCGCATTACTGAGCACACTGCTATATGATTTCAAGGCAACGATACGCTAAAGGCTAAAATTAAACTGGCTACTGCAGAAATATTTATGCTACACAGAAGGAAAAGAGGGGAGAGGAGAGAAAAATGTTCTTAATTAGATAATGTATTGTGATAAAAGTGTTGATTCTCAGCACTGCCGCTATATATGTGCTTATTAGGGGGAATATTTTTCTAGCTAACACTCTCTTTAGCTGTGGTGGCAATTGTCTTTCTCTCTGTGGTAGCCCCCCACTGCTCGACATATAGGTAAAACACTGCAGTATACCAACCTCATGTTTACAGCCAGGGAAAGGAGACAAAGGGAAAAAATAGATCCCAAAGGCAAAAACAGCTAGACAAAGAAAAGACACACATATGTGCACACACACACACACACAACAAACTCCTACCAAGCAAGGACATTAAAAAACAGGGTAGGGAATTGGGATATATCCTCTCATCTCTCCTCTCCTTTCCTCTCTCCCTTATAGCAAACAGATAAAGTAGCTCAAGTATTTTAATGTGCAAAAGCCTTAAGGCTGCAGCTGCACCCGAGCCAGGGATAAGAAACCCAAGGTGGGGCCTCGCCAAGAGCGAATAAGGGGCCACCAACACAGTATGAATTAGGATAAAAGGTTAAAACTAGATGAAAAATTACTGCACAGATGATGCTGGATTAGAAAACTAGTTTAAATCGACGGATGCCATTACTCAGCTAAATCAGCAGTTTGTCTTTATCCCTGTTAAAGCTCGCTGGGGCTAACCATGGTACAGTACAGTACGCTTTGCATCTCCATCGATTAGCCAGCTGGTCCTGTAGAGCATGGGGGTTTGATTCCCACTGGGGCCACCCATGCTAAAAAAATTATGCACTCATGGCACTGTGAGGCACTTTGGATAAAAGCTTCCACCAAATGGCACATAGTTAGCGAGCCAAAAACAGCAGCAATTGAAAATAATGAGTGCATCTCAAGCACCTTGAGTCAACATTTAGTTTCGGCACTACAACAGCAAAACAAATGGCAGACAACTGACAGCTTCTGTGTTTTCCTCCTCAGTATTCCTTTTTTGGAACCAGTAAATTTAATACTAACTATTCAATCTGCATACTGATTTGGCCAGGCTTTAAAGACAAGATTAAAGTGGAGACAAGACTTTCGTTATATATATATATTCACAAAGCACATACACTACCAGACAAAAGTTTAGACACACCTGATTGAAGATACTATGTTTTTCATTCTCTTAAAGCCATTTTGATCTAAAGGCTTATGCTTAAAATGCTTGAAATAAATAGTGAAGTTGATGCCTATGTATGAATTTCTTTCCAAAGCTTTTGCCTTTCCATCAAGGCAAAGGGCGGCTACTTTGAAGAATCTAAAATATAAGATAGTTTTGATTTGTTTAACAGTTCTTTCGACACTGCATAATTCCATTTGTGTTATTTCATAGTTTTGATGTCTTTACTATCATTCTCAAATATGAAAAATAGTAAAAATAAAGAAAAATGCGTGTGTCCAAACTATTCACTGGTAGTGTGTCACCGCATACATCAAATGGAGATCTAAAATGACTTCTCTGACTCCAACGCTCTGTCTTGTAGTAGGTTTTAACACCCACTGAGTGAGTGATGGAGGATGAGCCCTGCATGTCAGGAGAGATTGTCAGGTCCGAAGATGACTGAGACTAGAATAGGCGCCACCGGCAGCAGCTGTCAGGACAGAAATACTGTAGCAAAACAGTGGGGTGAAAGGGGAAACCCTGTCGCCTTCCCCAGCTTCTGTATGCAGTTCGCCGCTCCGCCAAGAGAGGGAACGAGGGAGAAGGATGAGAGTGCGAGTGAGAAGAAGTTATGGAGGGAGGGCGCTAGGAAAGATCAAGTGAGGTAAAAAAAAAAAAAAATGGAAATGTTGGAGAAGAAAGTAGGGAGAGGGAGGGATGAGGGAGCGAGTGAGGAGAAAATTAAGAGGAGAAAGAGAGAGAAGAAGAGTGAGAGGAGGAGAGAGCCTGAGGCAGAAGTCTTTGGCTATGCTGTTTGTTAGTAAGATTCTTCGTCCAAAAGATGCTGCAGCCAAGCAGACAGGCCTCTGACTTAAGCAACATTCACTTCTTTACAGCAAGAACCTCAGGAATTCAGACCAGAAAGAAATAATGAAAAATGCAGCAACGCAAATATACAATTACTATTCAATAAATATTCAATTACTTATACCCAATTTCCTCGATGATATATGCAATGACAAGCATCTCAACTGCAAGTTAGATTGTGTATGGTGCTTAGACTAAAGTTACCGGCTTGGTTCATTGCATTTCCATGTATTTCAGACATCTAGTTGTTTCAATTATTAAAACTGCATTTAATCACAAGGGTTTGGCATGAGACGGAGGAGAGAAGGGAAGAACAGCCTATTCCTCTCACCACTTCTCTCTAACAATCCATTTTCTTCTGTAATTTGTTGTAATGACAGAATGCAATGCTAGCAAAAAGAAGCATGACTAACAATTCTCTAATGAGCTGCGTTTTTCTTTTATTTGGTCCAATTTGGGACAACATGATCCTGGCATAAGTTACCTTTAACTCTCTTACTGCGTCTTTTTCTGTCACTCCTCTCTTTCCTTCTTTCTGATCCTCTGCAAGTCTTTCTTTTCTGTCTCTCCTCTCCTTGTTACAGTCTCTTCATTTCTCGTACATGCACGCGCACGCACACACACACACCCCCCTTATTAGCAACATTAGCATAATGAGGCGCATCACTATCAGGTTAATTAGTGGATGGGATTAGAGTGTGATGAGAGACATGGCTTAGGGAGAGAGGAGAAGATGCACACTAGAACAATGGAGGAGAGGAGAGGAGAGGAGAGGAGAGGAGAGGAGAGGAGAAATACAAGGAGACTGAAATGAAAACCACTGGATCAGAGGGCATCAGCCTATCTTTTTTTGTTTGCTTGACAGTTGAAAAGGAGAAAAGAGGAAAGGAGAAGAGGGAAATGGAGAGGAGGAAGATGAGGGGAGGATTCAGCCGCAATTTCTGCCTCAAACATGGTATCTGAAGATTAGCTCACACCTTGGGAGTGTAAACCCGGATGTAAACAGACGTAAACACACACATGAGCACACATATACACACACACACACACACACACACACAGAAGATCTGCAGTCATTTGGGGAACAAGCTCATTCTTCTCTCTCCCCCCCCCCCCCCCAACCATTTTTCCAAAACCATATCCTTTCCCCTCCCTTCTTTCTTCCTCCCTCCCTCCTCTCTCCTTCCCTTCTTCCTGCTCTCATCTCATCTCTCCTCCGGCAGGCAGGCAGGGAGGCAGGGAAAGTAGATACACAGGCAGAGGATAAAGCGACGTAATCAGTGTATGTTTCACAAAACCAAGGTCGTGGTGTACCACTAAAGTCTGAAAAAGAAATGGGTATGGCCCTGAAATATTTGCGGCAGAGGTAGGTGGGGCTGTGTGTGTGTGTGTGTGTGTGTGTGTGTGTGTGTGTGTGCGTGTGTTGGGGGTGAAGGGAATACTACTTAACGAGTTTAATAATACCACAGCCTCCATTTTCGAGGTAATCCCATGCTTTTGAGTCTAGCGAGGAAGGCCAATTAGAGGTTTTATAAATAATCGCTAATTGGTGGATGCGAGCACCAATCACGCTCCGTGATGCTGAAAATAAATGACAGCGTTCACTGATGCTGTTAACGGCAGCCGTCTCTCATTAGCTGCTTGCCAAGTGTCAGTTTCGGATGGAAGTATTGACTGAGAAAAAAGTCAAGGCTGCCACCCCCAAGTGCCAACTGAATTATTCTTTCTTTGTGTACGTTTGGGTGATATTTCTGCGATGCATTAAGAAATTACACAAAACCGCAATCATGATATCTGGGAAACCTATTAGTAATTCTAGCGATTCACTCAAAATGTTTTATTCTCAGGTATGTGCTTTTAATTTTTCCACATTTTTCAACTCCTATTCCCTCTGTTACAGCTCACTCTCACTGAGCATTTCATACTCACAGACGATTGTAAAGCTTGTTAAGTTTACCTGCAGTGCTCCAAGTCCAAACTATGGCAAGAAATTAACATTAATCCACAATTATCCTAAGATTAGGCATGTGTATAATCCCCGGACATTTGGTGGCTTTAATCGATCTTGTGCTGTTAAACCCTCTCTGTCATTGTCTCTGCTTGTCCTGAATCTTAACAAGCCCCCTGTTGACTGTCATGACAACCAAGGTGACCGGGGAGAAATACAAACAAACCCTGCAAAAGTTAAGGGTTGGATTCCCACAAATTACATGGCTTGACGATACAGTACTGAGGTTTAAAAGCACTTAGAGAACGGTCTATGTTACTGAAGTGGAAACACAGATCTGTTCCTGAAGTGTATATTTCTTTAAGCAGAAAGATTCTACATAAATAGTTATAAGAAAAAAAAATCACATACATGGCGGTGTGCCTGCGTCCTGGGAGTTGAGCACCTCCAGGGCGTGCATCATGGCACTGGCGAATACGTTGGCGTCCTCCTTGCTGCCGAAGTTGAGGCCGTAGACCTGTCGCGCGTCACGCCACTGGTGGAAGGTCTGCGTGGCCTGGTTGTACTTCAGCCCCTTGGGAATGGCACAGTTTATCACCACCTGGAGGTGTCGAGGAGGGGCGAGAGGGAAGAAGAGAAGAGATTATGTTACGGATTACAATTTTTAAAGTAACCTATACCCAACCCCGCTTACCGTAACCCTTTATCTCAGGAGTCAACATGAACAGAAGTTACAATATATACCGTTTAAGGCCCATTCACATCTAGAACCATAGCTGTGAAGATCACTATAAACTATAACTACACATTATTGCTCAAGCATTCACACTACAGCGATATCTGTGATCAGTTCCTCAGCAAAGGAAGCATCACTGCAGTGAGCTACAGAATTCTCCGCCCCATTCTTTAATTGAACAGTAATATGATTGGCTGAAAATGTTTTTATCGTTGTGGCTACATCCAAAAAATCCCAAAATATTAGTTGTAGTTTTGAATGTTTTTATAGTTATTGCTCTAGATGTGAATGGGCTTTTAGCCCTCATCAACAGCCAAAACATGCTCACGTTTACTGCTAAATAAACACACTTCTACAACTTCCTTTTTTGGAGAAGTGCTGGCTACGTTCCTGAAAAAGCATTTTGTAAGAGTCACGTAAGGAGCGTGTGTGACTGACAGGTGAGTGAGAGCTGACGTTTTATCCTTCACTTGCACACAGACATAAACATAACGGACATAAACACAAGCAGTAAAACTCCTGTGGGCTCCGTCTAGTCAGGAAACTGCCTCCGTCCACTTGCTGCCAACTTGCCAGACAAGTCGAGGTGAAGAGCTGATAAATACACCACACAAAGATGATTCATCCTCATAAACGCACACACACACACACACACACTCGTACTGTATGTTAATTCCTCGGTCTCGTCCCCGTAATAGCCCTCAATCTAATTACACAGAAATGGACAACATTGGGGACACTGCAGTGCGTTGAGTGGTACAAGGTCGTTTTCTGCCTGGTCGTAAAGCGACTTTACTATCAATTTACTCTGCGTTTAAGGGGTTTTAGATGCTAACACAGGGGTTTTCAGTGTCCTGGGCATTGAGCCAAGTAGAAACTCCTCCTCCCACTTCTCTCTCTGGGTTATTGAGACAGTTACAGAAGTGGCTCTCAAACTGGGGTCCCCAGTTTGAGAAAGGAGATTTGACTCTCTTCACTGTTGCACCGCAGCATCCGAACAGCATTTTTTTAATCACGCGATCTTAATCTGCATCTCAATCTGTCCATTTTTGGCACCGTGAAATGTGGGGATCGTGTACAGAACGCGCAATAATTTCTCGACTGTTCCATCTGATATTGCCGAAACACCCTCAAAAGATAATGTAATGCGGTTTAATCTCATAATCGCTGTGTCATCTCGTCGTCCAAAGTTAATAACAGCATGGATCCAAAACGTTCCCAGATAGGGGCCCCCTGGTCCAACGCTTATCTGCAGGGGGGGGGACCTTGGTAAGAAACAATTTAAGGAACCCCGTGGTGGATATTTCAGAGAGCTATAGTTACAGATTGCACTGAGCTGGGGCTTGAAAGGTGATATTTTCTCCTGGAGGCACAACGCTGCCTGGGTCAGTAAACAGTTCTGCTAGTGCTGGAAACTTGGAACCGACCCGTTTGGAAAATAACGCCTAGCTTCAGCGCCGGCTAGGCTTGTTTTGACCCAGTAAGAAAAAAAAAATCCAGTGTCAATTTCTGTTGTTATTAGAATGCGTCTTTGGCAGGCGGGGAAGGGATTTGCATAATCATTCTTTTATTGCTGATGGACTGGGTAATAAAACAAGCAGCCAGTAAGTGTGAAGAGGAATTGTGCCAGTGTAGCTCTAGATGCTTATTGTAGATGGTGGTGAATAAAACAAACAGAGGAAGTGTGCGTCTTATGATAGCAGCGCCACAGCATGCCAGCAGTCAGTCTGGGGCTCGGACTGTATGCCGTTAAAACAAACACTGCCAGTCCATCACTTCTACTCATTTATTTTTCTTTCCTTCTCCTGCTTCCCAGGTCCTTAGATATCAACATCACACTTCTACCATCGGATGAGATTTTTGTTAGTTTTGTATCGTGCCGCCGTGATCAAATGTACCCCGACAATAATAAAATTCCAGCGCGAGTAACGCGAGAGTCGGCGGCGCTCGGTCGGGCATTCAGAAGGATGAGGAAGATAAGGAGGAGGGGATGAGGAGAGGAGGAGAAGAGGGGAGAGGAGAAGGCACCACGGACTTATCCTCCTCTCCCTCTGGCCACATGGGAAAGCTCATAATTAAGACAGAGAGGATTGTGGGATCGCTGAGGCAGTGCATGCTGGATGCTCCCCCCCCACGGGATGAAATCACTGGGTCGGCCGCGTTCTCGCTCACATGCTGTCGTAACACACACACACACACACACACACACACACACACACACACACACACACACACACACCATGTCCTCGGGTGGTCCTCATCTACTCATTATTGTTTTTCTTCACCAGACACTGTTTTTTGGGGGAAAAAGTTCCCGTATTGGCTCATTAGTGAACATACACACAGTCACGCTCTGGCCACACACATGCATGTCGTATACAGCTGCACGGTTGTATGCACACACACACACACACACACACACACACACACACAGTCTGTTGCTAGTTGCTTGTGGTAGAAGGAATATCATTTTCTTCTTTTCTCCTGATACTTCAAAGGAAACAAAAGCTCCTCTTGTCCTCCATGCTCAGTCCTTTCTGCTGTTCAATCCGGCATCTAACCCACGCTGGCCTGTCAGCACCCTAAGAACCTGAAGGAAATGCTATACACACACTCTGACACACACTCTGACACACACACACCCCCCTACTCTATCAGTCCTGCAGGAGATGCTCCTATATACACTGAGGATCAGGACAGCTAATCAAGCTGTGAGCCATTTGAGCCCATCTTAGCTTCTTTCTGCTCCTATTTCCATCCTCTTCCATGATTTTGCTGTGTATGTGTGAATGAGTGTGTGTGTTTGTGTATGAGTAAGTGTGTGTGTGCATGTGTGACAGGCCTTGAGGTGTATGTTGCTTGTGTGTGTGTGTGTGTGTGCTTGTGAGAGTGAGGTTAGCAGGCAGTCAGAGGGATGTGCTGACATCACTGGATTTAGAGGAGCTGGAGAGCCAAGGAGAAAACAGTTCAAGACTCGGGGAAAGGGTTCAGTGCAAGGTCAACTAGTGTGTGTGTGTGTGTGTGTAATGTTTCTCCATGGTTTTCTAAGAATTTTGGTTCTTGGTCCAGTCTCGGACCTGGCCTCCATCCTTTTTCATTTCCTTGTGAGTTTCCCTTCCAAAATGTCTGTTTTTTGCCTAAGAGTGAGGGCAAATTTCCAGCAGTGTGGGCCACCAAGTGTTCAGGAAACACAAGACGGCATGCACAATACACACTCACTGACTCAATCACACTCTTTGGCTCATTGTAAGTGACTGGATAAAAGTGTCAGATTTATTTATGAAATGCAAAACATAAACTAAGAAGATTCTCTGAGCATTTCTTAAACCACTGGCTCCTAAAAACTGATTTTGACCAGTCTGGTGCAGCCATTCACACATGGGGAGAGCTTGAGATTCCTAAAACTGTATTACATACATATTAGTTTAAGTAAGCTTTTACAGGCCCATATCAATTTTGATTTTACTGGACCTACAGCACCATATTTGAGATGCATATTTGAAGAACAGTGCTGAGTAGCCAGTAGCATGTGGTGTAGTCGTCGTGTATGCTTACCACAGGAATCTCCAGCTAACTACACATGTTTAAACATTTGATGGAAAACAGAATCAGAATTGATTTACCCAAATTTGGTAACAGGGGGGCTTTGCCGTTCTGACATGATTTGTTTTTTCTCTCTGATCTCGTAACATTATTTTTTAACCTTTAGCCCCAATCAACATTCCACCCCACTTAAGCCTTACCACATATTTTCAGAAGATTAGGGTGGTAAGACGTCAAGCATCATTTTCCTCATCAACTCGCAATTTCCCCACATCATAAATTAACCTTAAAAACATTTGGCGAGGGAAGAATTTTATGCTTAATTTAATTTAAAAGAATTCTGCAAGAGATCTATTTGTAATGCAGACATCTGTTTATATTCTTACCGAGCCTGGGAAAAAACCCAACCCCCAGAAGAAAACAGAAGGCTTTTTCGTCTGTCTAGTGCATGTTTTCAAATGTGCCAATTGTTGTCAATGGCCCAATGTGTATTAGAAGTGTCAAGCAGCACATCAAACCACCTTGACACATCTGCTCCTAACAAGATTCAATACTTAACTGCCATACCAACTCAGTTATTAGGATTTTGGCAGTATGCTCATGACAAAGACAAACAAGGAATATCAAGCACATTCCATAAAAAGCATATACAAAAACATACAGAAGCATAAAACATATCCCCCACCATTTACTCAATGGCAACATTGGACCATCACCATTGGACAAAAGTGGCTGTTTTTAGTGAAGCTTCTTCAACAAGAGTGACCATTAACATATTTCAAGGCAACAGGACATGATCCATTTCAATCAGGATGCTTTTTGTCGAGTAAGTAAGCCACAGGAAGCTAAAGGTTATTAACAAAATCCCAAAACGCCTTGTAAAATATGACTGCAAAGAACAAGTCATGGCATGGAAAATATGATATAGTAATGTGTTGCCTGCGGTGGTGGAGAAATGTAGGTGACAGTGCTGCTGACGCTTCAAATCTGCCACCTACAGCACCTAAAGTGTCCAATTAGGGCTTGTACTACAGTCTGTTTAACAAGGCCATCTGGCTTCTGCAGACGAAGACCAACAAGCTGTTAATTGAAATGAGGTAAATACAATTGTAAATACTATTTCCTTGCATGATTTAGCAACACTGGTTTGTACAGAAACTGCGTCTTAGAAATCATATCTCTGTATTTTTAGGCTGAATGGCGATACACGATATATATCTCGGTATTTTCTACGAAGTGGGCTAAATTTTCAGTTGTAAGTAGGGCTGGGTGATGAGGACAAAATCAAATATCACAATATTTTTGACCAAATACCTCGATATTGATATTGCGACAATATTGTAGGGATTGTAGGGATATTTACAGAATGAGATTTTTGATAAATAATCATCAGTAATGTGGATATAATGACTAAGTGGGTAAAGGCAAATAATAGAACAGCTAGAACAGTCTGGTAAGTTCAGAAAATTACATCACTTTACTGTAATGCAGCCTTTAAAACCAGGAAAAGACAACACTTATCATGCCATATCACGATATTATGATATCCAAAATCTAAGACGATATCTAGTCTCATATCACGATATCGATATAATATTGATATTTTGCCCAGCCCTATGAAGGGACATTTTGAAAGCTGAGATATTTCAGTTAGAAAAATCAAAACAGCAGGTTTTGACCATGGCTTGGCCTTTCCAATGTTAATATATCTGGAGACCAGCTTGTGGACCAGCTACACCATATAATGCTCTGAAAACTTCATGTATTGCTTCCAGTGCGTTTGGGCCTTTAGGAGCCTCCCGTCCCCGTCCACTGACCTGATGGTCCTGGATCTTGCGTCCCACCACGCGGAAGGCGTTGTTGCCCGTGTGGTGGTAGATGTGGACTCGGCTGAAGCCCGTGGAGCCGCCGGCTGGGACCCACTTCTTATTGGCATCGTCGTACACCATGACAGCGGCTCGCGCCTGGCAGATACTCTGTTCACTGCAGGGAGAAGGGCAGACAGAGAGAGGAAGACGGCTTTGAGTCTCTAACACAAACCCAGGAACCTTCAGCCAAACAACCGGATTTGACTGTCAAGCATTGTCGGGCATTCCAACTGAAGTGATAATTCCCATAAAGCACAGCTATCTATGCTTTAGTGATTGTTATCCCAACTCTTGTGGCAACCAGGGAGTTAACAGTCTTTGTTTTCTCCTGTTTTGTCTTTAAAGTAAACTTTTCAGACAGCATATATGTTGTATAAAAGCCATAATACCCTTCTTTACTGTAATTATACAATGGTGATGCAACAGGTATGTTGTACAGAACAGAACAGAACAGTACAGATTGCCCCGCTGGGAATTACTGCTGTGATAAAGAAGGCATGGTTACATCTCTCGTCTGGTCTTCATGACCCCGCTACACACAGCCACGCATTGTAAAATTAATTGAACCACTGACTGCAATAGATTTATAAAGATAAGTTCCCCTCCATAACCCCACGGTGCAGCTTCATAAACCCACAGCCTCTCAGATCCTCACAAGTCCCCTTACTCACAGATAATACTGAAAATCGTGTACTACTCCTACCACTCCTTTAAAAACCACACACCAAGAAGGAAAGACAGAGAGAAAAAATGAAGAGAGAGGTAGAGAATAAGAGACAGTCATAGACAAGGCGGGGTAACAAGATAGAAAGACAGACAAAGGGAAGTATGGCTCAAATGTTTTCTACAGTTTACAGAGTGAGTTCATATGAGATTTAGCTCAGATGTCCAGAAAACAAACCAAATCAATCAGAAAACAATCAAATTCATACTATGATCGTGCATTTTCCCCTTCAACATTAATGCAACCTGCTCAATGGCTGGCTCTCTCTCTATTCTGTCGTCTCCTCCTGAATAACTTCATGATCTCACTTGGACTTCAGTGACATTTCCAAGTAACTGATAATTGGATGCCGGCTTCGACTTTTGTGTCTTGTGCTTAATGATCCACGGCATCAAAACAATTAACAGTCCCGGTCTAAGCCTGCATAGTAAAGAGCAAGAGAGGCATCGCTTTCAATATTAAAATGATTCTGTACTTGATGAAATACATAACAAGGTGTTTGGGTCATCGAATTTGGTAAATGAACACCAGTGACATTTAGTTGAGTTTACTTCTCTCCTGCGGTTCTTTGAGCGCAGATCAATCTTCCACCGGCCAGCTTGTATAGTGCAAATTATTTTTAGACTGTTCATTTCTGCCTCTTTTTATTTTAAATAATATGGAGAACTCTGTATCTCAGCCACGTTCGGACCTTGTAATCAGAAGATTGCAGATGATAATAGACATTAAATTTATTCAGTCCCAGAGAGGAGAAGGGCTAAGAACATCAGTCCAAGATAATGCTGCTTTCTCATTTCTCTCTGACTCCCTCTATCACCTCTCCATATCTGTCATACTCTCTCCCTCCCTCCATTACCTTTCTCTTTTGTCACTTTATCTGCCCACCTCTCTCTTCTCTCTTTCCCCATCTCCCTTTCCCTCCATCTCTCTCTCTCTCTCTCTCTCTCTAGCAAGCTGTCCAGTGACTCTGTGAGTAATTATCTAGTTAAACTTATTGGCCATGTTCTTCTTCTTAATGAAACACAGAAAGGACCTATGGGTAAACACACACCCATTGGTTTGCTTGTGCAGAGTGTGGATGCACTTAAGTAAAGTCAATTCTATTCTGTTACAATTTCGGCATTTAGCTGACCTCCTTATCCGGAGCGACTTACAATGACTTTTCCTATCAGTAAGTTCTTTCTTTAAGAATTGTTTAAATATTGATAAGAAGTAGCACTTTTAGCTGCTACTATTGCATTAAATAAGAAAAATTTGTCTGGTTCACAAGCAGTAAAAACAAGACAGAGCAAGCACATCACAGACTCCATGATATGGGATTGTGTGTATGTGTGTGTGTGTGTGTGTGTGTGTGCTATGCAAGCACTGGGCAAGACCAGCGACGCTCTAAGAGAGCAAAAAAGTAAATGACAGACTGCAGGGAGGGAAACTCTAAATTATTCATTAGCACCTCCTCTCCTACTATTACTAATATGAGGCAAATATAGAGGGACAGAGAGAGGGAAAGAGACAAGAAGAGAGCACTTTGGCAATAGGCATTTCTGCATTTCACTGCAATATTGACTAGCTGAATTGAAGTCAGAGAGAGAAAGAGAGAGAAAGCGAGAAAACTGACAGAAAGGGAAAGAAGTAGAGACAAGGAGAGAGAGGGAGGAGAGAGAGAGAAAGAGAGAGAGAGGGGGAGTGTAAAAATGAGCAAGAAAAGGACAGGATAAAATTGCTTGGGGAGAGGAAAAAGATAGCCGAACGAGTGATCGCTGCCCGGGGGACGGTGATGAAAGCGAAGACAGACCCGCTTCCACTGAGACGGACACCTTGTGTTTTTAAATATACATGCGTCGAGGTTGAAAATACTCGAAAATGGAGGGTCCGTACTGACAAGCAAAAACACTTGGGTGAATCTGAGGTGAGAATGCTGGCTCCCACACGTGCGCACAGACACACACAGCAGTTGCAAACCCCTCTCCTGCACGTGCAAAGGCTACTTAACATGCGTCCCACTACAGATAGAAAAACCTTTCTGGGGAAAAAAATAAAAAAGACGGATCTTCTTGAAACAGCTCTGAAACATTTAGCTCCTATGTGGACTGTATGCTTCTACTTACAAGCAAGCACTGCACAGACTCAAGGACAGACACACATACAAACAACTCGCATCCACACACACACACACACACACACTCAGCCCTTCACACATACATGTGTTTCACGCACTCAAACACTTTCACACCCCTGCTAATAGGCTCCCTTATGACAACAGAAGCTGAACTGTGCTACAACACTACAGCTGATGGACCTACGTTGTGGCTGAGTCTCCATATTTCTAACACAAATCTCATAGATGAAAAGCTCCATTAAGAGGTAACACCTAATAAACAAAATAATCAGACCCATCGCTTATATCCAACTTAAAATTGTTGAGCTAGAAATAAATGGGGAGCTGGTAATGGAGAAGAGAAAAGAAAGAAAGGCAGCATAATTAATTCATGGCTTGCTGCTCCAGTTGAGGATTTTAACATATTCTACAGCCAAATTATTAAACTCTTACACCTTTATTAAACCAGGCAAATTGACTAAGAAACCATTCTTATTTTTAGCAGTGGCCCATGGGAGCAGTTACAGTGGGAGCATGCAGGGATGTAGTGGAGGGTAAACCCACCCAAAACTCAGAACGTCCATTTTTTTATTTGCAGAATAGAGTTTACATGCTTTCTTAGGCTGACACAAGTCTTTATGCCCTAGTACGCATCACAATAAGTAGTATCAAGTAGCGAATGCAAGTTATATGAAGGAATTGCCATTTAAGGACAAAGAACATAAATTCATGCTTTTCTGAAAATTGATTTATGTTTATACACTGCAAAAAATGAAAAGTTGTCAATCAGTTTCCAGACCTATCAATTTCAATAAATTTCACTTGATACATGCCAACTTGACTTCTTTCAAGAAATCATCATAAAACAATGAAGCAAGAAACTTTCACTTTTACCAAGTAAATTCCTGAAACAAGTTACAATATCCTGAAAAACAGTCAAATTTGTTGAAACCAGTAAAATTATCTGCCAGTGTAATAAGATGATTTCACTAAACAAAATCCTAAAATAACCTTGATAAGTCTGGATACAAAATACAATAATAGTTTGTTGGTTTTTGCAGTGTATCGGTGGTTGTTTGCCCTGTGATGAATGCCAGCTTAACCCACCTTGTTATTTGCCTCTACATCACTGGTTACATGCGTACCTTGCTTCAGGGCATTTTGATGTTAGTTGTGGAGGAAAGAGCTTCCTGTTCACTTCCCCTACCCCACTTTTCCCAGCAGGGGATTCAAACCGGTGGCATTTTGGTTAGAAACTGGCTTCTCTAACGCAGCGTTGTCACGATACCAGAAGCTTGACTTACATAACTGACTTTGGCAAACAAGGAAAACCATCACAGACCAACCACTGTGAACAACCGCTTTATTTTTAAAAAGTTATGTTTCCACAATTTGACAGCATTGTACTCAGTCGGATGTCTGTTTTTGTCGACTGTAACCAAAACAGTTCCATACTTGGCTCCTGGCACCAGTTTAGTGAGAATACCAACCATTATGCTACTGCCATCAATATTATATTATAAGACACCAGTATCCCAGTCTCTGAGCTCACTGTGCCACAGAACCACCAAGCTCTCGGCAATGGAGGTGGTTCAACGACCAATGAAATGTTAGGATGAGTCCAACATGGTGAGTGGAGGAGGAAGAGAGGCCAGGTGGGTAGAGATGGGTCATTCAATTGAGGAGGGGGGGAGGGGAGGGCAAAACTAAACGAGAATCCCCTTACTAGGATCAATACAGTATCAGCTACGTTTAGATACCGAGCAAAATCTCAATCAAAATATGAAACGGGTTTGTACTCCAAAGCCTCCTCTTCAGTCTGATTTGTGGCCGAGAGTCTTTCTAATTACACGCAGCCAATCAAAGAAGCCAATTTGAACAATCGGATCCAAGTGGTAGAAAATATTTGTTGCATTGCAGCATGTTTTGTTGATTGTGGTCGCCTGGTTTGGTCAGATGGGATGTCGGAGGAAAAACCTTGTTCTCATACCATGGAATGAATTGGTGCTTCGAGACCGCTGGAGCGACCACAGCCTCGGCCTCCAGTGTTTTAACTGACAAACTCTCACCGCAGTGTGTGTGTGAGTGTGTGTGTGTGTGTGTTTGTCAAAAAACATATGCATGTACATGTTTTTTCGGTGCGTGTGTACTTGTTTTGTATCGTAAATGTACTGCAGTTTGTGTTCATTTGTGCCTCTGAGCGATATGTATGTGTATGAATGTGTTTTGTGTAAATGTGTGTGTGTGTGTGTGATTCAGCTAAAGGCCTCAACCCTCCACGTCTTTGTGACCACAGCAAGCTAAAAGCCAGAGGAATCCATCCCAAAGCCTAGTGTGTGTGTGTGTGTGGGAAAGGGGGGCGAAAAAAAACAAAAAAACAACTTGAGACATAAAGGGAAAATCCCCTCAAAACAAATCTCTGTAGCGCAGAGAGAAGCCAACATGACATAGCTGCTTCTCCTCATTGGTCCATTCACTCTTAAAAAAGGGATACTTTTTGACATTTATAAGTTTAGTTATTTTTTATTTGGACACCGGGCGCCGGATACATCATGGAGGAAAGAATCTCTATTCATCCTTCATCATCCACTTTAAAAATGGCCTGTTAGCATCATTAGCATTCCTCACTGAGAACAGTGTCCGTTCCGTGTTTGTGCGATGCCCCTTTTGTTTTGGCTGCTCCTGGGATACGAGTTCAGAAACAAACACAGTGAAATGTGAATTCAGGCTTGTCAGGAGTGTCAGGGCAATTATGTTATAGTTTAAAGTACTTGACTGGAGTAATCTAGCTGTTGACCCTCCTCATCTCCTTGTTAACCTGTCCTCCACCGCTCACTCCCTCTCTCTCTCTATCTCTCTCTCCCTCCTCCCTTCACTACACCACTCTTCTCCACTGAGCTAACACTACTGTAGCCTACTTTCTGCCTGCCTGTCTCTATGTCAGTATGCTTGCCTGTCTGTCTGTATGCCTGCAAGCTTGTCCATCTGTCTGTAACAGCTGCCTGTAACTTTCACCTGTAATAAACTAGTGTTAAATATACTGTAAAAAATCACTCAGTTTCCCCCGTGGCTGGTGAACCTATTTAACCAGCTTTGTGAAAATGAGAAATATCACTGTATTTTATATTGTTGCTTTGGGCAAGGCGTCTGAATTCCATAAAGTGGGTTTTCCTCAATTGGGAAGTAAGTGAGGGTTCCTTATGTTTCTTCCTAAAGGCTGTTATGTACTTTTAGAGTCTTCAGCCGACCCTCCCAACAAAACTCACCCTATAGCGGGCTTTCAGGTGACGTAACGCTAATCGCTGGTGAGCTAACCATCACCATTTGTTATAAACATATCCGTTTTCCAATCTAGCTAACATGTCTAGCTAGCATTTGTAGTGGTTATGTAGTTACATTTTAACATTAACATCAGTAGCTGTTAAATTTGCTTGCTGGCCAGATAGCTAGCTAACAATGCCAAAAACAAAGTGTTTCTTCAGGTTTTGAGCTGACTCTTCTCAATCTATAACTCGTAGTGCTTTGAGGTAGACGGTAGCCTAGAGAGTATGGCTAAAGTTTCAGTAACCTACATTTGGCAACAAATCTACCTCTATTATTATTCATTACTAGTATTTATTACTATTCACTTAACATTTATTTATCTTAACCCAATTATCTTTTTCAGATATCCACCATCTTTCAGATATAGCCTATAACATGATGGCGTAGCCGTGGTTGTAAGATTTGTGATGCAACTACAAAGCGTCTATTGAAACAGAGACAGACACACTCAGACTCATTTACCAACCACAGCAGATGAAATGAATTCCATATTTACAAGCCACTTAAACTATTTTACCACCAAATTGCTGCATGGTATGCAAAAGATGCTGGCTGTTTACTGACCAGAGTGTTTGGGTGAGTAGGCAAGTAACCAGACACAACCAAAATTTAATCTCCTACCAAACCCAAACACACACACACACACACACACACACACACACACACAGAGTAAAAATCTGCAGATCTGACAAGAATAGGAATGAAGAATGGGATATGAGATGAGAATATTTTCATCCTCTTCATTAATGTTAATGAGGCTCTCAGTTAAGAACGGCTCTGACTTCAAAGAGGACCGGCACAGCTCCGGGGGCTTCGCCGCCATGATGTCACATCCTGCCAGGATGAGAGGGGGGAGGGGAGGCTGTGGGTGGGAGAGCCGGGTGTGGGTGTGTAGAGAGAGCTGTATAGCGATGAACTGCGGGAGGGTAGCGAGGAGAAAGAGGGAAGAGGAGAGGAAGATATGAAGCAAAAGAGAGATAAACAAGAAGCAGGGGGGATTGAGAGAATAACACGGGGGGGGGGGGGGGGGGAGCTTGGCCAGCAGATGCTTATGCAACCTAGTGTCTGCGATGCCGCTGGACAGGACAAAAGGCTTAGATAGCATGCCATCTACTCTCTGCATCAGGGGTTCCCACACGTTTTCATGTCAAAGACCCACAAACATTAGGCTACAGACGGCCATTTAGTACATAACTGCAATCACATAACGGTCTATTTTATTTAGTTGGTTAGTCAGTCAGTTAATCAGTTCAATGACTGTAGGGCTGGGCGATATATTGTATAATATTGTGATATGAGACTAGATATCGTCTGGGATTTTGTTATCGTAATATTGAATAGTGAAATAACTGAAATGTTACTTCTACCTGGTCTTAAATGCTGCGTTACAGTAAAGCAATACAATTTCATGAACTTATTAGCCTGTTCTGGCAGTAAAATGGAGTAAAATCAACAATGATTGGCTTTACCTGCTCATCATATCCACATTATTTATTACTGATTATACATTACTCATTGCTAATGATCATTACTAATTTTTAGGGCTGGGTTTAAAAAATCGTTTTTCCGATTCAAATCGATCTTCATTTGAATGATCTGATATCGATTCATAAAATCCCGAGATCGATCTTTTTATATATGCCCAATATATGCCTGTAGAGTCTGTAGAGTTGCACAACTTGCACTATATTGTGTTGACTGCTGTAGTGTGTTGGTCATGTTAAATAAAAAGTACATTAATGTAACTGCTTTGGGGTCAATTCTTAATGTAAATATATATTATATTTTTAATAATGCACCAGGTTAGAGGGTTCCTTGTACAATTTACAGCATTAGTTCTCTGAGAATCTCTTTCGTATCCAAGCAAAATTGATATTGTAACTGAAATATCCCTAACCGAATCGATATTGAATCGAATCAAATCGGAAATCGAATCGAAACCTTGTGAATCGGAATGGAATCGATTCAGGAAATCAGTGGTGATACCCAGCCCTACTAATTTTCAACAATTTCTTGTGTGTAAATATCGTATGAAAGCATGAATACTCATCCTCAAAATAGCTTCACATTATCAATATCAAGGTATTCGGTCTAAAATGTGATATTTGATTTTGTCAGCATCGCCCAGCCCTTGATGATTGGTTAGTTAGGCACTTGGTTATAGTAGTGCTGAAAGTTCTGAGTTGCCTGTTTATATGATATGAAAAAGGGGGAAAAAAGGAAGAGAGTTTTACAGTGGGGAGACAGAGGAACCTGTGTGATCACAGCAGACATTTTAGTACATTCGCTTTCGATTGTGCTGACTCACTACGTCACGACTAGGGGTGGAAATTTTGACTAATTTCACTGCTGATTAGGCCAAAGTTATGTAACCAGCCAACAGACTTGTCTAAAAATAGAAACAAACCAAAAAGGGGCAACTGAAAACTCCTGCATTGTGTATGGCGAAAACAATCCATCCCTGACAAACCCAGGCGATGGATGATGATTTCATTTCTCAGGCCAGTTGCTCACTACATTGGTCCTTAGATCTTGCACATATGATATAAACTTCATGCTTACACCGCAGGTTCTCACTATAGTCGATGACCTGATTAGATTTTGGAGCACCTTGCTGTATACATTTGCATATTAATGAGGGAAGACTAATTTTCTTGAAACTACTATAACTCCTTAATGCTTTAAGATACAGAGTTCATATGAATACCACAAGTGCGTTACGTGAAGTATGCTGACATCAAAACATTTGCTTGTCAATGCATTAATTAGCTTAACAAATGACCTAATTAACATAACTGCTTATGTCTAAGATATCATGGTGATTATGGCAGGACATTCAGGCAGCTCAAGTGTCTCTTGTTTTGTTGCACAGTGGGGACAAAAAAAGAAAATAATAATAATCCATGACCTCTAGTGGGGTTTAGACTTCATGTTGCTGGGTATGTGGGATGATACAGTCACACTGCCTAAATTAACATACTGTCTTTTTACGGCTATGACTGGTTTAATCACAGAAGACAAGCAATGCAGTGATAGCAGATGAAGCCTATGGATTTGTATTCCCATCTCCTTTTGTAGTTACATATTATATTTTCTTTATATTACAGACTAAAGACCACATGCAGAGATTTGCCCTGCTGTTAAGTCTTTGATGTGAGTAAAAGAAATATGGCTACAGCCTCACAGCTCCAATTCAATTAGAATTAATTGACACAGGCTAAAAAAACGAGCCTGTATGTAAGTATTCATTTTCTACACATTCCTAACAGTGCTCTGCATTCCAGAGTAGCAAACCCATTTTTTCCCTATTGGGGGGCATTTTGCGAGGCAGTCTGTGACATTTATAGGGCAATCTAATAAAAGTCCTTGTTTTAAAAGACACAAATCTGCTCTCGTAATGTGACAATTATGGCCCTCTGTTGATATACACAACAAGCTGTCTTGTCGAGTTTTGATTCATTTTGTAAGGGGGATTTGTTTCCATTCCTCTCCCAGTTATCAGGGGAATTTTATTTAACTTTCAGGGGGTATTTTTGCCTTGAGCCCCTGTTAATCTCCTCGCCTCTGTATATGAAACACTTCAGTTGTGACTTGAGTTGCGACTCCATCAGCCCTCCTCTATTCTGGCATGATTCTCTCTTTTACTACTTCACCACTTCCTCTGTTTCCTATCAGACAGACAAAATGACAGATGTGTATGCCCACACACCCACACACACACACACCCACACACACACACACACACACAGATAGTGTATCCCGGTATCCTGTGTTTAAGAGAGAGAAGAGAAAGCCAAGTTTTATTAATTGTCTTAGACTGTTGTTTGGCTGCAGTAAGACTTGATTCATTAGTAAACAGTCGACACATTACAAAAGCATTTCTTTCTCTCTGCCTCCATCCCTATCCTTCTTTCTCTAGATGGAGCCGCTTACTGCAGTTTGCCGTTTTTGGCTTTACCAGGCGACAATAAACTGAAGCTCTGCTCTGAAAGGGCCTGAGTCAGCTCTTTCCAAGCTGGGGGAGGATGAAAATCCTGTAAAGCTGAAACAAAACATTCAAGCGGAACCATATATTCTTAGAGGAGGCTTTTCCAAGCTAGGGTGTGGAACTCATGGGGAGTTCCCGATATGAAAATGGAGGAGAGAGGAGGAGAGAGGAGGAGGAGAAGGGTGCTGGGACTGAGGGAGGAGGAGAAGGTTTGTCTGGGGAGGAGGAGTGCAGCTGGGTTCAGACGGAAGGAGCTTCAGGATGGAGGAGCTCTGGGGAGAATCCCGGCCACATCTGCATCCTTCCTCCGTCTCTCCGTCTCGCTCTGTATCCAACTCTTCAATTTTCAGCTCGCTCCTACTCCCTTTTCACTCAATTTCTGTCTTTCTATCCCGCTGCCTCGCCCTCCCACTGCCTTCTCTTTCTCCATTTCCCCCCCCTCCCCAATCTGTCTCCCTCTGCCAGACTCTCGGTCTCTTCTCTCTCTCTCCCTCTCATTCTCCATCTCTCCGACATTAATCAGCCATCACTTATGGTGTGGTGCAGATCAGAGCAGTGTGCTTCCAGCCCATATGGAAGTCATCAGAGAGCAGGCAGGGAGGAACAGGAGAGGCCCCACAGACAAGAGAAAGTCTCCTAAATAGTGGTGGAGTCAAGTAGAGGCTTGCTATCAGAAAACACCTACCAACAGGGCAGGAAACTAACTTTTCGGTTCACTGGCCAAAGCCACCAGTAAAGTAGGCTGACAGATTCAGATTATTTCATAGCAGCCATAGATTTCATAACAGGAATGACAGATTAAACACAGCTACCTGCCAAAGTGACAAGTAGGATTGACAAGAATTGACAAGTCTGCCAGCCACTGCCAAAATTTACCAGCACTGCCTGTAGGTATTGTGCCACAGTATAACACTTTTTGGTATCAATGTCAATTAAGATGGCTGATTGAGATAGTGGGCGATTTCACCCCAATTATTTCACCCCAAGAAGTAAGCACAATGACAGAATGATTAAAGTTGAGGTTTCACTCTCCCCATTTGTTGTTATCACCCCACCTACACTACAGGCGGGTATCTAACTCTGTACCAAATCATATGGAACAACAAACATGAAGATGGGGTTATATGGGACCCACTTGTGTCAAATGGGGTACTGTAGTCTAATGTGTGTCTATTTGGGGGTCCTTGATATGAAAATGCTTGGAAACCCCCTGGATAAAGACATCAAGACACAGCAAAAAGCCTCAAACTAATGGAAAAGGAGGCAAGACGCATCTCCAGCTGTGATTAGGAGGAGGATACCACTTTTGTTCTTGCTACCCGACTGGCCAGCTGTTCAATACTGCCCCTGGCTTCTTATTGGTCATCAACTGGTGAAGGAGGCTTCCAATTGGTCAGTAACTCAGCATCTGCTATACAAGCGTAGTGCATGAACACTACAGAGTGCGACTTTCCAACAGGCACATATGTATCCAATAAGTTTAATTGATAGCAGTAAAACGTAGCAATGCATGTTCGAATGGCAATTTCAACTTTAATTTGATTGTGTTGCCGCATCTCTCAAACACACACACACACACACACACACACACACACACACACAAGCATTTACATGCACACACACAGCAATCATGTTCTCCTGCAAAGCAAGAGACTGTCGGTCACAAGCTACATGTTGCACTTAACATGCAGAGAGAGGCTTCAGGACGGCGGGGGATTGGGGGAAATGTTCATTCTCAGAACGTGACGTACTTTTCTTTGCTCAGCAAACACACCATCGGCATGTACACCACACACACAGCGAGCCCATCCCCCCAAGCCAACACACACACACACACATTCACACTCAACTCAAACTCTTAAAGTTTCACCATTTTTCCCTAAGCCCTCGGAGGGCTGTAGAGGCCTCAGCCAGACAGAACATTCTGGATTCTCCTCTCCTGAACAAACAGGGAGGGGAGAGAGTGGGGGAGTGCTGCAGTGTTTATGCTCTGACACAGACAGAGAGAAAGAGAGAGAGAGAGAGAGAAAGGGAGAGAGAGATTGTGTATGCAATAGAGAATGAGAGCAACAGATCTCTATGTTCATATGCTCACCGATGTCCATATGTTTTACTGTATCTGCAATGAGCTCCAACATACCAAGGCGAATTCCAAGTACTTATTAAAGTCACAATAAAATGAAAATGCACTTTTTCACCCTGTTAGCCAATTCTCCAAATCGTAACACCTGTTTAACAAAAAAAAAAATACATTTCTTTATTTTCTCGTAAAAATTCCACTACTTTTACTTCCTGGAAAACGGTGTATTTGTAGCCTTTACTTCATGGCGTGCCAGCAGGCGTCCAACCAATAACACCATAACAGATTTTTGAACAACCCCCCACTCTCCGCTTCTAACAAGTTCACAAGTTTCCAAGTGACACGCGTGGCAGCGTGCTACAGTGGTGCATTTTTAGCCCCAGGACAGCAGGGGCTCTATGGATCGCTTTGTCGCTCGCTCGCTCTGTTTACCACTTTTGGTCAATTGGGGGAAAGTGTGCCGCAGGGAGTTAGATTGCAATCGGGAGACTTGAATTAGATTCCCGGCAGACGCTTCCACAAAATTCAACGTCGTGGAGCTGTTAGACTCTTAGTCATGTTCCATCACCGGAGGCTGATCCCTGTGTCCCAGTGGCTGGAATTGATATATTTTGAAGAATCCAGAATTAGTGAGAAGTAATGATAATGTGCAAAGTAGGGCTGGGCAATATGGACAAAATCAAATATCACCATATTTTTGACCAAATACCTCGATATTGATATTGCGACAATATTGTAGGGATGACTATTCGTGCTTTCACAAAATATTTACACAATGACATTTTTGATAAATAATCATCAGTAATGTGGATATAATGACCAAATGGGTAAAGACAAATAATAGAACAGCTAGAACAGTCTGGTAAGTTCCGAAAATTACATCACTTTACTGTAATGCAGCCTTTAAAACCAGGAAAAGACACTTATGCCATATCACGATATTACGATACGCAAAATCTAAGACGATATCTAGTCTCATATCACGATATCGATATAATATCAATATATTGCCCAGCCCTAGCTGGAATTTATATATTTTAAAGAATCCAGAATTAGTGAGAATTAATGATAATGTGCAAAGCATTTCATAGTGGATTGCTTCACCTACTACACAGAATATGCAATGGGCTTCACTCCTTTTCCCTCCCTAGTGATACTGCCATCCCTTTGTTGTTTTTTTATGGTCCAACCCACCTACTTTGAGTGTGTATATACACTTGTGTGTCGTTAGTGTATAGAGGTGAATGTGTGCACGTGTCATTCCGTCACAAATGAGTTTGCACTTAAATGTTAATATGTCTTTCTGTGTGTGTGTATGTGTGTGAGCATGCATGTGCTGAAAATCTGTACTGATTGCAACACTAACAGCGTACAGTTTGTCAGTGACAGATTGCAGTGTGTGTTGCGGCCTCTGTGACTAGCATACATCAGTGATTTTTCAATATCCTTCCAGCAGTGGTGGGTTTCCACAGTAGCAGTACCACCACCAGAGAAAATGTGGAAAAAAATATATGAAGAGTTTTGTTGGGATTGCAACTAAAACCAAAACTCTTACCAAAACAGGGACGGACACGGAGCGAAACCAAAATTGCCCCAAGCCTGATACACACACACACACACACACACACACACAGACACAGGTAAGAGTGGTCATTTGGCTGGTACATATAAGATGGCTGCCACAGAATGAAAAAAAAGCATTCATACATTGCAGGAGAGCGATGTGTTGACATGGCAAAGGGACCATGGGGCGGCTTCTTGCCATTCAAGACGACAATAATAAAATTCCATTGCCGGAGATTACCATAAAACACCAGAAACGGCCTTTTCTGCCTACTGTAATTGAAGAGTTTCATTCTAAAATGAGATATCCTCCATTTAAAAAAAATATATATAAAAAAAACGACGCCTACTCTTACAAAATGACTGCTGGCATGAAAGTAAGGAATGTTACTTTTAAAGATATGAGTCATCTTACTACTGCTTACAAAACAGTTATATTTTTGGAGACAGAATCGTCTGTGTTTTTGTAAAATGAAGTAATGAGTTTCAGATGGTGAAGGTTTTCCAAAATGTATACTGTAGCGTTTCAGAATGAAACCCATCAGTTCTTCCACCCATTTGAATTCTAATCTACTCTATTTGTAATTCTAATAGTTCTATAGAATAGATCTTTCCCAGTGAGATGGAAAACAAACTAAAAACCAGTGTAAGAGCCCTACAGACAACAGTTGTCATTGCATAGCGGAAGCTGGCGATCACCGGTCCCCCCCCCCCCCCCTCCTACATTGGACTCCCCATCAACCCCCCCCCCCCTCCCCCCTCCAACCCCCGCTGCCTTTTTATAGGCACGGCAACCAGAGTCGTCACCGTAGCAACACAGCCGTACATGGGCGGCGGTTTGTGCGACTCCCTTCTGCAATGCTAAAAAGAGAGAAAGAGATAGTGGGAAGAGAAATAGACTGGATTATTTAAGTGAATGTATCGCAAATAGAATCACTAGAGAGATATTGTATTGGACCGAGGAGTACAGATGTATGTATGTGTACAAACGCACGCACACGCACACGCGCACACACACACACACACACACACACACACACACACCTATTCACCACTCAGTCACAAATAGCTGCTTGTGTGCCTGGAGGCTGCCTACTTTTCACCTTGCGATACACATACACACACACACACACACAGACACACACACACGTACACACATATGATATGATATGGTGGAACCACTAGAAAATACCCTCCACTCACTAGTATGAGTCATCCACTATACCAGATATGGTGGGAGAGAGAGGGAAAGAGAGAGAGGCAGACAAACAGAGAGAGACACCAAGTGAGGACCAACGTGTGGCATCACAACGGTAAAAACATCTGAGGTGTGACTGAGGTGCCATCACCACTGGCAGCTATATATAACCCAGCACAGCTCTCAGTGATGCTTTGTGTGTGTGTGTGTGTGTGTGTGTGTGTGGGGCAGGTGGACAGAAAGGCCCTCCAGCCAGAGAAGCAGCGATGATTCTCAGCCCTGTACTCTATTTTGCAAGCAAAGGTCATAGGTTGGCCACTAACTTCAACAGTATTCAATAATGAGTTGCATTTGTTGATGTATCTCGCTCTTCATCACAGTTACAGCCTCAAAGGGCTTCACAACGGCCACAATAAACAATGAAAGCCTCCAAAACCTTCAGGAAAAAAGAAAGATGGAAGAAACCTTGGGAATCATTGTCGGCAATTATTTCCGAAAAGGTGTTTTTTTCCTCTAAATGCCAATTCCATTTCCTTTCCAATTTCATTTTTAGCACCTACACCTTGGAGGTTTGGGACCCAACCGCCAACATTAGCTGCCCCGTCACCACCAGCGTTCAAGCTTTTTTTTGTTCCAGTTTCCAGAAAACTACAGAAAGGCAAAATGACTTCTTGTCTGCGGACACAAAATGAAATAATATCACCTGGGTCTATGTTGACAGGTGTATACGTGTTAGAAGTATGAGCAGGCTTTCAGAACAAAGGCAAAGTGGCGACTACGATTCCCTAAGGTTGTATGTATTAATGGCTGACCGTTCGTGAACTCTATTCCAGTTATGTGCACCGAGAAATGAAAAGGTTCAACCAAACTGAAACCTTGCAGCAAAACAAGCTCACAGAATGAGTAACATACAGCACAGCCTGGTTCAACTGAACCGCTGGGGGCCAACAAGGAGTAAAGGGCTGAGAACATGATAATGCATTAAAAATGTAGATCGAGGCTTATTCAAAATGGGTCTAACTTCAAGTCTATTTTGCAGTTTTAAATGCATCAGCTGCGTATATTGGCAAGGACTTTCCAACAATTAGGCTTACATGCACAAGCAGTGAAACAGAATTTTACGTCGCTGTAATTTTCACGCACGATTATCCCTTCATCAGTTTGGAAGTGTGATTCAGATAGGCGAGATTCAACTTGAGCACCTGTTGCTTTGAGGAGATGTGTGTGAGAGAGAGAGAGAGAGAGAGAGAGAGAGAGAGAGAGAGAGAGAGAGAGAGAGAGAGAGAGAGAGAGAGAGAGAGAGAGAGAGAGAGAGAGAGAGAGCCAAGGAAGCTGCCTAACCATGGTATCTGCAGGTTTCAGAAAGCCAAACCTAAGGAAATATCCAACCGTTTTTATTTCTTATATTTAGATAATTTAAAACTTTTTCATACTTTTTATAGCCTGATATTCTGACTGAATGGCCATTTTGTTACCACTCCATTGTTTTCTGTGTGGGGTTGTTGATTTTCCCCAAACTAATCACTAGTGACTGACGTATCCAGCCGCTCAGAAACCTATTCTGCTGAAACACCAATGAAAAACCATTGCACAAACAGTTCAAACGTTAGTCCCGCCCACAAAGGCACCGATTGGCTTGATTGTTTCTCCGAGCGAGAACAAGCCATTGACTAGAGCAACACCAGACTCTCTGAATCCCTCGACAAAATCTGAAAAGTGGGCGGGACGCGATTCAGGACTATACTTTTTATGGACCTACAGATACTCTGCTAAAGGGTTGCTGGTTCAATCCCCGGTATCAACAGTGACCAATAACGCTGCTAACACCGTGTACATGTGCCATCCTGCTCTAAAAACTGGCAACATCAGTGCCGCTTACTGCTTGGAGTCCTGTATTAAAACGGTGCTGCTTTGCTGTTTCCTAATTATTTTGTAGTCACCTAATGCAGGCCATTATGGTGTAGATCATTAGTGGCCGGTAATTACCTGGACCATCTACTGGCCTATTCAAGCACCAGTCTTATTTAATGAGTAGCTGGGACCGATACACGGAATCCCCTTGGATTCAATTAGGCTTTGAGCAAGTCACTCACAGAAAACATTAGCTGACTGGAGAGGCAGATCCCTAAGGGAGGATCCACAGGTGGCTCCCTCTCTCTCATTGGCTGTAATTGCTCTGCCCTTTTCAGAGCCATGGTAACCAGCATCATCGCGATCACCCCCTGCAGAGCGGGGTGGGAATCCCCTCAACATGCCCGACCTTCTACAAGAAAAAAAATAGCACATTATATGTCAAATGGGTTCTGAGTGGATTACAAGCAATCCCAAAGGATAGGCGTAGGAAATATTGAGTTTACTTGATATGAGTGGGAGGGAGTGGGAGTGTTTTCAAGTAGGAAAGCAACTAAAATGATAACTCTTTGCTGACTAACCCCAAAGAAGAGAGAAAAAGAGAAAGAGAACAGAAGAATAAGGAGAGAGAAAGACACAGACAAAGACGGAATAAAAAGAGGCAGAGATAGATTTTGTAATCCAGTGTCATATCAATAATATACTGCATCCTGTCTGCTATGAGCTCAGCAGGTGACTTCATCATAAATAAAAAAACAGGAAAATCAGGAACGACAAAAACAGGAATAATAAATCAAGAAAACCCAAAACTCATGGTGGGAAAAGAAAAAAGCATGCAGAAAACATATTTTGTCACCACAGAGGCTCGTAAAAGTTTACATGCGTTTCCTTTCATTCCACAAAACACCTGAGGGTTATGGGCCTCCAACACACTCCGGCTTCTGTATTCTCAATGGAGACCGTGTGTCTGTGTGTATGTGTGTGTATGTGTGTGTGTGTGTGTGTGTGTGTGTGTGTGGAAGCGTGCATGTAAGCATGTGTCGGGTCACTCTGCATGCAAGCGTGGATATATACCACAGAAACACACACGGTAGTCTTTGCAGGGTGTGGGGTGGTTCAGAGTGTACGCTGTGTGTTAAGTGGGAGCCTGGCAGATTTTACAAGAGTCCCGCCACGTTCCCATTCACTTCAGGACAGGGAGGACATTGACAGCAGAACAGGACCGGACCGGAATGGCCGGAGATCGGCTCTCAGTCCCTGTGTACAACCCTGGAAACCAACAGTTGAAGCCTTCAGATGGAAGAGTATGTAGGCCTGTTTCAACCAGGGTCAGAAATTAATGGGGGCTTGGGGCAAAAGTGCAAAAGTTAATTAAATGCCTATGAAATGAAAAACTAGTGGGAAAAAATGCCCTGGATAATTAGGAGTGCCCTATATTGCATTTCACCCTGTTCAATTTGTATTTGCATTTGTTATATTCGCACGTGAATGCGGCTATTGTCCCCTGAGGGCAACCATAGGTGTTTTTTGGGAGCCCAAATCGATAGATTTTTTTCGATCAGGAACAACCAATTAGGCAGCCTGAAGCAGTAGAAAATACTCTACTGCCAGACTCCTTTTATTCTCTGTTGACTCGGTCTCTACTGTTACTCTGTTGATCTGTTTAAGTGTATAGTGGCATATTGTGATTTAAAATAACACAAATATTAGAGGTGCAAATTGAATGTTTATTTGCCGATATACAGTGTAAATGTTATATTTTATGGTTAAATAAAATTGTCCCCAAAAAGCACCAAAATGTCCCTAAAACTCAGATCAAGGGGGTAAAAAAAAATGCTCTGGGAAAAAAAAAAGGAAAAAAGTAAATTTCTTATCCTGGTTTCAGCAGTCTTTATACTCACAGAATGAACCAAGCCATTTGTGAAGCACAGCAGCCAAAGTACATAAACCCTCCTGTCTTTATCCACAATCAAATGTAGTCTTCAGATCCTGTAAATATCACTCAAATTAAAATTTTACTTCTAAAAAAGTTTATTTTCCCTTGTTATTTTATGTGTTTTGTCGTTCTACTATTTTCTCAACTTTTTTTTTTTTTTTTAATTTTATCATTGTGTTTCATCAGTGTCTTCAAAATCACTTTCTGTTCATTCTGCCAAGTAAACTAAACAGTGGTTCTTTATCTCAGGGATGAAATTAACATCTTTATCGCTAATGAGCTTTAGTTACACGCGATCAGAGCTGCATGTGTTTACATGCAACCACAGCCATGTGCGGGGAAACATGTAACTCACACGCGTGTGCATCTGCGGTGGCGTTCTTGCCGTTATTGCTACCAAACAATGTCAAGCATCAATCACTTCTCACTCCGAGGCATGACACACTGGGATAGTGGCAAAATAACCTCCACACACACACACACACACACACACACACACAACTGGTTTCCATTAGTCTGAGGCTCGGTTTGACAGACTATGTTGTTTATGTAGAAAGAGCAAAAGACAGACAGACAGACCGAGAGTGACAAAGTAAAGCTCACCTTATCCATCAAGCTTAGCACTGACAACTAAATGAAAGGGAAGAGGCAGCCGCTGGTGAGACATGAGATTTTGTTCTGATTTGTTATTTATTCTGGGTCGTCTTTTCTTATGTAAAGCCTGTTATGTGTGATCCTCAGGAAAACTGGCTGACTGCTAATGAGTATCCTTAAAATAACCAAATCTATAAACGCCATGCCACTACAGCAGCATGTCTCCTTATGACAGGAGAGGCTTGGCTTCTTGGCTCGACTTCTTACTCCCCACTTTCCCACTCTCTAGTCTGTACTTCCAGTGCGGTGATCCCCGCTGCGTCCGCCACCCTTCTGTTCTTTCAGTTCTCCCCATGAAGGATCTGAAATATGAGACAAAATTTGGTGTGCTGCCACTTTGCTGGAAACCATCTCATTAGCTTTAACGACCGTTGAAATAATTGGCCAGTCTGCCTCTTGCAATTTGGAAATAAAACAGGAATTTGGAGGGGTAAAATCTCCCTTCTTCCTCAAGCAACTATGATAGGGAAAATGGGTTGTGGGTGTCTGAAATTAGCAATAGCCACTAGCCAAGTGCTAGAAACGTTTTAGTGGAAATTCAGATAATTCTACTTGCCACTTTGGGAGGAACTAACCTATTTTCAATCAGTCTTTTATATTCTGGGCTGGCTGCTAAGAAAATAGCACACTAATGTAACGCAATACTTTATTGATCTCACGGACTAGTGAGTTTCACTGACAGACACTGTCTATCAGTCCCTCAGTGATAAAAATTCACTCAAAACCAGCCATTTTACTTTACTAAACACCCTCCTTCAAAGGGAATACTTGTGAACATTACAGTTGTGCCCCACCAGACAACATGAAGATGTATCTAGACGTTTTAGCAAACAGTATCAATAATTGAGCAATGTTTTCTTCTTGCTTAACATTATGTTTACAGCTGCTAAATGAAGAAGCTGGCGATGTAGCCAGCAGCACCCTAACAGATCCCTTAGGGAGAAAGGCAAGAAAGGCTGAATGCTTAAGGGAGAATCAACTTAAACGGAAGTCATTTAAGTTGTTGCTGTGATCAAGGACAATTCAACTTAATATGTATAAACATGGAAAACCTTCTCCCAGCGCTACAATCCAGAGATTGAGGAATGGCTTTGTCGACTCATAATGTTTCTTCATTCTCAGCAGTAGGCCTACTAACAATTCTAAACTATAAAATGTAACTATAGCTCCAAAAAAGTCAATCTGTAATTGTCAAAGTGTCTAAAGTAGACTCCTATTGACTGTCAATATAAGAGTGTTGCCATTTTGATTGCTGCGAATCCAATACAGCCTTTGAATTTGCTGCTGTAACTCTGTTATTATCCCTGATCGATTGTTCATGTTTGTTATCATTGTAACAAAAGTAGCAGCTCCACAAAATGCCAGTTGATGAAACACACTAGAGCCTTGGTTTTCTTAACTCTTGCTTTGAGAGACTTGGTTATGTTTGCTATGTTAGACCAAGATGTGCAAGATAATATGAACAATACAATTCTTTTTAGGGTGGATTTACCTTCTAAAGTTAAAAATGTTTCGAAAAGAAAGCCGCAGAATACATAAACGAGACTGCCAGCGATTTGATGCTCTAAAATTGATTGACAGGGCATGCAATAGAAAGACTAACAGTAAGAGCTTCATTTTACATAAAGTACTTCTGGTCTGGAGGTGATTACATTCTTTTTCATTTTGGACTGACAGTCATTATTTATACATCAAGGCCAAAATTGTTCTAAGCTCAGTGTTAGCTGAAGCTCAAAGTTAAAAATTGGCTCTCGGTTAATTTTGCCATTTCCCACACTGCACCACTTATCCTAGGGCTAATAATTCTGTTGTTAACCCACTAAAGCCAGGGCTAACCTTGTTCCACAGCAGGAGTATCTGCCTCTGAGCTACAGTCAGGTGGGCCCACTTTAAAATTTGACAGTGTGACACATCAGCCAAGTGTTAAGAAAGAAGGCTCTACAATGCAGTTGACCCGGGGCCACATTAGAAGAGAAAGGCTTGAAAAGACTATCAACATCAACAGAAAGACTCCTTCAGATGGGAGAAAGCTCACTGACTGAGACCGAGAGCAGCAATCAAGACGTCAAAACCACCCAAAGAGAAATGGTTATAGAGACGCTTCTATACAAATGGCTGGCTCAGCAAACAGTCACACCATGTATTGATAAAAGAACCACAACGAGAGACAGAAAGAAAGTCACAGACAGATAAAGATAAAGAAAAACAGAAGAACCCACTTGAAGGAGGACTCGCTGACAGCAGGTACGTACCGGTGGACTTCCATTTTGGAGGCCAGCACACATCTCTGACTGAGGATGAAGCTGGAGGCTTTGGAGTGTGGACTAGAAGACTGGATCTGCATGGCTCCACACAGCCTGCTAGCTGCTACCTACTAACCCACCCCCACTCCGCTGCTCTCCTCTCCTCTCCTCTCCTCTCCTCTCCTCTCCTCTCCTCTCCTCTCAGCCTCCTTCACTCTCCACTCTCACTTCTCCCCTCTCTCCCCCTGCAAGCCTTCCCCTTCCCCTCTTCTCCTCTCCTCTCCTGTCCTCTTGTCTCGTCTCCTCTCCTCTCTCTCTCTCTCTCTCAGCCTCCTCTCATCCGCTCAGCAGCCAAGGTAATCCCTCTGGTTTCTCTCCTCTCTCTCTACCTAGACTGCCTTCTTCATGATCCAAAAGCAGAGTGCCTTCTCCTCCTCCTCCTCCCCCCCTCCCTCCCTCCCCCTCCACGCTCTCCTCAAAGCCCCCTAATCAGGGCGATCCCTTCCTTATTCACACATGCGATGTCAGCGAGTCGGCCAGCGAGCGAGCGAGGGAGCGAGCCGTCCAGAGAGTCAGTCAGCTGTGTTTTTCCCATGGCAGCGGCACCAGCGGCGAGCCAAACCCGCGGTTAAATCCCGGCTTTTCACCGCCACGGCGATGGCAGGGGTATCCTGGCAACAGGCTCCCGCTCCCGCTCCCGCACAGCCCGCTCTCTCTCACGCTGCCTCTGTGGCTGTAAGGGAGCCGTTAGCGTGGGGAAAAAATAAAAAAAATAAAAATCACGGGAGCGGTATCACCCAGCCCCGCACGACTAGATCAGAGAGGTTAACGGTGGGGGGGGTTTCTCCTCGTCTATCCCTCTCTCTCACTTTTCTTTCTCACGCCTCTGTCTCGCAGCTCTCTCTCTCTCTCTCTCTCGTACCTTTTGTCTCTCACTTGATCTCTCCCTCTTTCATCTGTCCGTGACTCCCTCACTCCCTCCCTCCCGCCTTCCCACCCTCCTCACTCTCCTTTTATCTCTGTGAATTTCCCTCTCTCACTCTCTCTCTCGGTTTCTAACTCATGATACACCCTCCCAACTCATCTCTCCCTCTCACTCTAAAATAATATGTTAATGAGACTTAGGAATAATGTGCAGTCAGAATTAGTGATGTACGGTGGCATTGGAACAAGGATTAGTCAAGCATTTCCCAGCGTCTCTTACACACACACACACACTTGACAGTGGGGATTCTCCTTTTCAGAGCACACCGATACTTGCGGCAATACTGCACAGCTTTAGATCCACTGTCTAAATATGGCACAGTTGCCGACGATATATTTAAGGGCCGTATCTGTGTGCTTGCTCTAGAATTCGTTTTCAGTGTTTCCGTCTCAACTGTAATCGATTGGCTTTGTGCTGAATGAAGCAAAATCACAGTGAAAGAAATACAGTGCGCAGATTGGCGTCATGCATCGGAGCATATTGCTGCTCACTGCAAACACACAGTTGGATGGAGTCAGTTATGAACACTGTGTTATAGGGCGAGCTGTTCATGATGCTCATTCCTGCTCAGTGCAATATCAGAGTGGGTATCAGAAGTGAGTTATAAATTAATATAATACCTTGGTAACTTTTGTATAGTTGGCATTTTAAGGTATTAAACAATGGACATTTTCAGCCTAACATTGTGATTGGGCAAAGCTGCTTTCCAAACACGCTGATATTTACTGCACTGTGACTTTATTGGTAGCTATATCAACTCTTGTGTTAACCAGGGAGCTACTTATCATTCTCCCTTTCTCATGTTTTCTTATATTTATGTATGTAAATGACAACTGACCGGACAGTCAAGTATGAATCTAGCCTTATGAAGCACTGCATGTCACTCTCAGCATGTAGAAGGGTTGGCATGCACCATGTTTTCAGGGTAGGGCACAGAAAACGGCAAACAGTGGAAAGGGTAATGACACACACACACACACACACAAACACAGACAGGGCTGCGAGGGAAGGCTGTACCAGAACTGTTGGAGGTCGGAACAACAAGGGCTTGGGGAGAGATATGGAGGATTTCTGCCTTTGCTCAGCACATCGTGTGTGCACACACACATACACACAAACACACACACAGCTTTAAGCGAACAATGGGGAGGGGAAGGGTTCAGTTCTGGGTTTACTACGACTCCTGTTTGGACACTTACATGATGACATATGGACTAATTGTACTGTAAATGCCCAACAGAATGAATACTGGGTAAACAAACTCTGCTGCAAACACAGGGTAGGGCTGCATAATAACTGCAAAGATTTTTCTAATTATTTCGCTTTGATGCTGTGATCACAATTACTAAACATAACTATATTTTTTTATTTTTAGGAACAAAGTTTAACTGCACTTTTTACGTCTTATATCAACATCGACTATTTTCAACAACAGCAGGGGTTCTAAGTGAAATAAAATGTTTCAATACTGCTGATATTCTACAATCTACTGCAGAAACAAATGGCGATATGCGATTATGCATGATTAATTGTGCAGCCCTAAAACGTGGCTGCTATACTAATGCACAAAACCGTCCAAAGGACTTTTGAAAAGGCAGGGAAAATCAGCATGTGCCCCGACAAACAGGCTGTAATGGATGAAACATCTACGACGAGAGCAGTTTGTCACACTATGGCTAAGCACACAGTCAAGACCTGTCTAAACACTGCGCACACATCAAGAGCTATTACTATCAATTAGAGAGAGAGAGAGGGAGAGAGAGAGAGAGAGAGAGGGAGGGAGAGAGAGAGAGGGAGGGAGAGAGAGAGAGAGACACCTGTAATAAGCTCCTGCCTCTCTTTTAGCAGCACAGACGATGCGAGGGAGGAATGGAGGAAGAGGGGGAAGCAAGGAGGGAAGAGGAGGAAAAAGGAGAGAGGGAGGGAGGGTGGGGAGCGAGAGAGAGAGCACCCGATTATCAGACATTTTCCTCATAAGACCTATTATCGACGCGCAAGTGCTTGATTTGTGCCCAGCCTTACTGCTGGGGCCGCGCTGATAACACTTCATTAGGGCAACGCTTTATTCACAATACACAATCTGAGCTCTAAACTTGGCCGTGTATCGGCAAATAGTATCTCACTTTTACTGATCAGTATGGCCTTGGGACTTTAGTTGAGTGTCCTTGGAGAAAAATCATTCTGATAACTCAAGATAGAGCGAGCTGACATCCTCATATCTACGAAAAAGGTAGAAAATATAGTCGTTCTGTTTTTGGAAGCAATTCCACTCAAAACTTGATTTATAGAGGAAATAGCGTACGGCTATCTTTCACTTCTGAGATGTTTCAAGTCTGATCTAATCAGGGCAATTCTCAGATTCAAATACTATATTTTAGCCTGGTACCATCCTGTTGATCTGATACCAGTATCCATCCATACTTCCCCATAATAAGGTAGAAAAGTAGGGATGTACTAGTATCGGGTACATTTTTACTTTTCTACCTTTCTATTCGGCTATCTATCTTTTCTACCTACCCATTATGTGGAAGTGACTAAAGAAGGTGGGAGATACTGTATATTGGAAAAGGTGAATAGAGGAGTGATGAGTGGATGGATGGATGGAAGGTAGAGGTGGAGAGAAGATAGAAATGCTGTAATCAGGCGGAAACAGAAACAAAGGCAGCAAGCTGAGAGAGCGAACGCAGAGAAGGAGAAAGAGACGGAGGCGAGCAGCAAGACGTCTTCCTTCCCCTGAGGGCTGATGCCATTTCAGGTTGTGTCGCTGCAGGTGGCTGCAGGGCACAGGTGGCTTAAATGCCAGCCACACACACACACACACACACACACACACACACACACACACACGTCATAAACCATGCGCCAATTTTACCACACAAAACCACAAAACCTGTATTGGAGAAGAACTCCAATACACATATACAAACATATACTGTATGTATACATATGCATGTATGCATATATATACGCATATGTACATATATACAGTACATACACATACAGTATAATGCAGTATATGAACACACACACACACCTGTACATATGAGAGTGAGAGAGGAGTGGGGATGGAGGGAGGATGGACAGAGGAGATGAACCTTCTATCTGTAGGCCATGAATCATTCAGTTATACCTCTCCTGCCCGCAGCTAGGATGCCATACGTGCACAAACACACACACACACACACACATAACCGAAAACACAACAAACAAGTAATGCAAAAAGTATGTTAACAATGTTAAAAAGAAGCAACAGAGACATACTGATTTTGAGGGGACTTTGAGGGGGAATTGAAAATATAACAAAAACTTCAATATCTCTGAATTACACAGTTATTCATTGTGGAAAAACATAAAATCGTGATATATGATTACATACTATATTATATATACTTTAGGTAGTAGTCTTTGACCTAGCTAATATACCTGTCTACCACACAGAAAAGCACACACACTCTTCTTCTGAATGAGCATCAGTGTTGTCAGACTCAGACCTCCGGACCAGTGCAGTCCGCTGGGATTTTGCTGGCAGATCACAAGACTTTTTTGCTGGTCCCTTAACGCTCCAGTAACCTCACAAACAACCTAACAATTTTCATGCGAGACCTGCAAGCAAAGCATCGGATTACAAGGAAAACTAGAGGAAAAAGTAATTCCTGCGCACTGTATGTCCCTGCCCCGATTAAACCTGCTGCTACTCCTGAACCCCATTTTGCCTGGTAGAGATACTTACTTATAGTGTTTTCAGAGAGGTTTATAAATTTGAATGGGCTGATTATGTCTCTCACAAAGCCTTTAGGGAGGATTGACTTGGACCCAAACTTAGGCCACTTCTCTGTCAGCCATCTCCAATATTCACTACAACACAGAGCTTGAAACAAACACCACCTACTACTTTGGCCACCTAACAACTGCTGGTAGATTTCGCCTGTAGCTGGTAAAGTCTCTCAACTCTACTAGCCACTTTGGCAGGTTGTCAGCTTCTGTTAAATTGGATTATTCTAGACGCTGATTTGGCAGCCAGGAAATTAGATTGGATGGTAATTATACATCAAATTTTTCAGCCAGTGTGGCCGAAAAAAAGCCGAGTCTGATGCCCTGAAGGTGAGATGTACAGGCTCACACTGCTGGTCAACAGATCACACACACACACACATACGCACTCACATGTTTGAATCACACACACACACACACACACACACACACACATACATACAAATGCACAATCGCACCCAGATCACACACATACAGAGAAATCAATAACAACGCATAAACACACACGCAAATATCACAATAGATCAAACACACACACACACAAACTGCTCTCTCTGGAACTGATCTTTCTCTTTCACACACACACACACACACACACACACACACATACACACACCGCAGAGACCATCCCTGAATCCCACCCACACTTCAAACATGACATCATGGGGCTTTGACATCAATACTGTCTTTAAGTGGCCCTTTGACCAAGCCCCACCGAGGGGACAATAATTCACCGTCAGCCCTCCCCTTTAATTAAACTGTACAGAACACAGACTCAGCCTGTCCTCCTCTGTGTGCGTGTGTGTGTGTGTGTGTGTGTGTGTGTGTGTGTGTGTGTGCGTGTGTGCAGCAGAGGGAAGTGGATGACATCATTGGGCAAGTCAGCAGTCCTCTTCCCCACAGCAGGCGAGAGAGTCACAGCTGACTACTGACAGACTGTCAAGAAGGATGAGAGATAGAGAGAGAGATAGAGAGAGATAAAGAGAGAGAGATAAAGAGAGAGAGAGAGAGAGAAAGAGATCAAAGAAAGGAAGAGAGAAACAGTGGGCATGTTGTGTGTGTATCTGTACACAAATGCATGTGTGTGTATAGCTGGATTTATATCTGTATATGAGGTGTGTATGAATGTGTGTGTGAGAGAGAGAGATGGGTGGCAGAGAGGCACGGGCAGGGAAATAGAAAGTAATAGCACCTGCAACTGACATAAATTAAGTAAAATTTTCGCTACTGCAGCTAATTAGAGCATAGATGTGACAGTATTTTGCCTCTTTGCTAGACATTTCTGTCATAATGCTGCTTTGTCATTTGCTTTTTTGGCTTGAGAACGAAATGTCTCGCAACACCGCTCGCTCGCTCGCTCACTTGCTGGTAGCACCGTCCTCGATTGTTGAGTAGCTGAAAATGTGAGTAGGTGGAGTGAGGGAGGGAGGGAGGGGAGTGGAAGAGTCTTCAAACTCCAATGGGTGGGGAGGTTTTTGTTCCATATCAAGAGTGTAAGTAGTACGGGTCGGAAAGTGAGTCATGAAAAGCTAGAAGTCTCAGTATCTGGAGAAATAGGAAAAGCAGCAGACCGCATACTTTTCTCTCGCTAAAGAAATAAACAAGTCATTGGACCCGACTGCCAACATGTTTCGGCCTCTGCCTTCATCAATAACCCCATCGACTCCCTGCAGATATACTGTACGGTCATTTTGTGATGTTATTTACCGCTCCTTTAAGCTAACCCGATATTGATACTGCACTTTGGCACGGTAAGACACTTTTCCAGTGGGAGGAAATGTGTGCAGTGTGGTGATTATTTGAGGTCAGTGGAGATGACTCTAAACATGCCAAGCTGTTGTGGCAGGGTTAAAGTGGTTTTCCACAACTTCCTTTTTTTTTTTTTTTTTTTTGTATTTTGGTGATAAGCGTTCATTGCTGTGGTGTTTCTGCACTGCACTTCCCAGAGATCACCTGTCAATCAAACAGTGTGTCCAGTACTGTGACGTCTTTTTTTTTTTCTGTTGATCAAGTTTTTTGTCTGTTCATCCATGGTGGCTATTGCTGATCAACTTCTCTTCTGCTGTTTAGCAAGATAGCCTGAATACTGGAAATGTGTTGTTTTGGCCTTCAAAATAAAAGCGTGATATTTGTCACTGTCACATTTTGGTATTTTCAGATACAGACTTCCCCACTTAAATATATTCTTTATCACTTTGGTACTTTGAAAAAATGTTTGAACTTCTGTTTATGAAAAAGCACTTTCCACTCATATTCAGGAGGCGATTATCCTCTTGCCTATGTTATATAGCCAATTTTACATTTTATTATTTTTTTTATCACTAGTATTTTCTTTTATTTGATTGGCTATTATTATACAATGGTGGGATAATTTCACCAAATGGATAATTACACTCAATTGTTGCATTTGTTCCTGTAATCATTTCACAATAAGCCAAAACTAGAACGAATGAATTCTCTATGAATGACTGAACTGAATAGTACTTTGATTGGTGTTCGTATTGGTTCAGAAAAAACTGTATCAGTGGACCTGTAAAAAATAGAGAGACAAGGAGACAGGGACAACGAGAAAAAGATAAACAGAGAGTCCAAGAAAAAGAGACGTATTTTTAGGTGGAGCGAGCAGAAGAGAAAGATGAATCGTCGCGGTGTCAGGCTGTGTCCCAGGGTGACTGGATCGCATGCAGGGACAACAGAGGAGAAAGACAAGATGAGCAGGCAGACAAGTGAGGGAGGGATGCAGTGGCAGAACAGAGACAAAACAAACAGACGGAGGAAGGGAGGGAGGAAGGGAGGGAGGGAGAGGTGAGGTGAGGCAGAGAGGACGAGGCACAAAGAGATGGAGAAGAGGAAATGATGAGACATGATCGAAAGGATAGAGAGAAGAAGATGACTGGACAAAGGAGAAGGGCAGGCAGGAGTGGATGGGAGAAAGGCTGCTGAGTTGGCGATAAAATTGACTTTTAGGCTGAGCCATTATTATGAAATATTTAAAGTTTTGAATTTCAAAGAAAAATCTAGTTCTACGATGTCTTTGAATGGTATTCCCTTGAAAGTTGAAGTCATTTTAACATTCCCCTATTGATTTTCCTGCATTTTTCTTGATGCAATTTATGTTTTATATCGATCTTGAGAGCTTCAACTTAAAGCTCATGAAACACAGAAAAAGTTGGGGAATTTCCAGGAAAATGTCTACCCTTGCCGAATAAAAAACCTCAACTTCAAAATTGGTCTAAACTCCCCTTTGAATAGTGCAACAAGCCCCACCTCCACTGCAAGGCCAAACGACGCCAGCCAAGGCTTACTCACTATCCACTCACTATGTTCCTCCATCTCCCTAAAAACACTCTCCTCTTCTCCTCTTTTTGACAGCCTGTGAGTCACAAAAAAAGCCACGGCACGTCATATTGTTGCTGAACATCTGAAAACATTAAAAAACAACCTGATCCTAAGAGAAGGGGCAGCAAATAACACAGCCAAATGATATAGTATATTGCTCTCTCTTGCTTCTCTTTAATGAATGACCGAATGACAACATGCAGAAACAACGAGACACATAAACAAGACAGAGATCATCCCAGGACTGCGAGGTCACGGTAGTCCATCCATCGCTGTCAAAGTGTCCTTGAGGAAGACACTAAAACCCTTCCACAAAAAAAAACAGTTGACCCTGCACTCTCACCCCACTGGTGAAACGTATACGTACGTGTCTCAAGGGACACGCATAGGAAAACAAGTTCCATATCGAGTGTCAGTCAGGTGCACCAAAAATATGAGAGAGACAGACAGATATGGAGATCAGCGCTCTCTGGATGTGGCGCTGTGATAACAAAGCAGCATTTAATTCCCAACAAAGAAAAATCCTGACAATACATGATACAGTTACTGGACTCTACACAACAGGCGGGGTGTGAGAACACTCCCTCCGAATAGACAAGAGAGCTTCTTATTACTTGCCTAGTTGGCAAACCTGACCAGAATACAGCGCAAAAAAAAAAAAAAAAAAAAGCAGCCTTTGTCCTTTCATAATTCCCACAGGATTTTTTTCAGGTAGACTGAGATAGATGCGGATCATTTTACATGAGAGCGCAGCGAGGAGAAAGGCCTGAAAAAAGGCAGTGTTCAGCAGAAGCCGGGGTGCTGCTTTGGGTGATTTTCTCATGATTCGTTTCATTTCTCCTCCGCTGCTTGACCCTGAAACCAAGGAATGTAACAAACCCTGACTTTTGCCAAGCGTGTTCAGAGCACCACTCGCTTCAGAAATGAGAGAAAGATAGTGTATTTCTGTGAGATAAAGACGCAGAATGTGGCCTTGAATCTAATTCCTATCCGCCAACTACCCGAGTCAAGCAGTTATGCAAAGCAATGATTTGTTTTTTTCTCTCTCTCCTGTGAGCAATGCAGCTTGTATGCCATATTTCCCCATGGCCATGAAACCAGAACCAACATGGTAAGACTCCACCTGCCTGTGGTGACGCCATGTCAGAAGTGTTGAAGGTGTATCACTCAACAGAGAGCTATTAGAAGGATATTACTGGATCAGAAGTCCTTCATTAGTGTGGGAATTTTGTTAGGTAAACACTTTATAATGTCATTAATAAAGCAGTGAAAGAGATTATGAAGACTCATGACAAACATCCAGACAAGACAATCAAAACCTAGTAACTAGTAACCTAACCAGTGTCTTGCAGTCTGATGGTTCTGTAGATTTATGACGGCATAGTCTGATATCCTCTATAGTCACCGTTTGTAGGTTGGTAAATCATTCTTTTGACATCTGAAATGGGCATCTGTGTGAATGCTGACCATGGATTATGGCACAAAAGATTGCAACATCAAAACCTGTGTATTGATGTTGCAGTTTAAAACTGCAATACGCAACTTTTTCACATTAAAATAACAATAATAACAGGATATATTATACATTATCAGTGTATGTCTGCCTGCCTGTGACCCCTTGTATTCATGTCTAAATCCGTTTGCCTGAAATTGGCTTTTCAATGATGTTCCGGACATTTTGGGGCGTGTACCTTTACTGTGGCCGTGGCTGGGTTGAGGCTATCAAGTTGAGGCTAGCAGCCACAGCACAGGGAAGGCACAGCAACAACAACAACAACAACAGCAGAAAGCAGTATGAAACAAAAGAAAAGTGAAGCTACAGACAAGAGGCGGTCAAAAACGTGGGATAACATTGGCATTGCTTTTTTTTCCCACTGCAGATTGGCTGCGTTCGCCATCTGCTTCTTCAACACCTGTGGAGGCTTCATGCCAGATACCACAGCCTCAGGCTAGATGCTGTTTCAAGGTAGACAGCTCATCAAGATGAGCGACAGGTGTTGGGGGCGGGACCTTGACCAACTGAGGGGGAGGAGGGCGGGACTAACAAGACACTTCCACACACTGCCTCAAGGCGAAAACATACAAATTGTAGTTTTAATACGGTCCATACGTCTGACACTATGCACGTGAATCAAAGACAAATGCAACTATCAACAATACATACTGGTATAATGTATCAAAGTATAGTCAATATGAATATCCTGCCTGTCGTGTTCTTGTTATTATTGTGCCTCTGTTTTTACATCATACCCTACAAATCAAGTTTATCAATACAACAAAACCGTCACTTTGTGTCACAACAATCCAAGTTTCTGCAGCACAAAGACTGTTCACTCCACGCATCTGATTCAAATCACCATTCAAGGCCGTTCAGCACACAGACAGCAAGACGCTGCGATACCATCTCTCCCTCTCTGGGACAAGGGAATATCTTTGTGTTGTTGTCATCAGACCCTCACCACTTCCAGTCTGGACAATGATGTCATTGTTGCTGGGCGAACTTGCCCTGCTGGCCACAAGACCGACAACAGGTGACACACAGCGATGGACAGATAGACGCAAATTCATCAAGGAGGGACAAGGAGGGCATTAAACTGCAAAGAACAACATAAAAATACATACACACACACACACACCAATTTCACTCAATTTATTACACATGCTACAGTGAAACGTAGGCTACTTCTACCCTTTGGGAAACACTTAAACTGAGGCACCACAGATAGAATCCAGATATACTCAATGCCATAATGTCATTAACACACCCCCACATGTATTTAAACAATGTTTACTTAAATATTATGCGTTGTTTTTAACACAGCCGCATGTCTACTTAGGGACAACCAACAATGTGTTGCTTTTCAATGTGGCATCATAGCAGCATCACAGGTTGATAAAACATAGATTGAAAAAGATGTTTTAACTAACTAGACACATTTTTTGTAAGTATATTTGTATAAAGGGGCATGCAGTTATTTACAGGTCAGTTACATTCATTTACATATGAAACAAATGTCAGGGCAACAAAAAAAGGCCACAAAAATGCCAGAAATGTAGCAAATGGATTCAAGGTTTCAAAAAAAAAAAAGTGTCTCCTCCACATTGCTCACATTGCTACTACAGCAGATACTGAATTTGCAAACAGAAGGAAAATTACCATCACACACGCACAAAAACGCCCCCCCACCACCACCACAAACATACACTCTCGCAATAACCCAAGGGAATGAGTCAGCAAAGAGCTTTTTTATGTGTCTCAGTAAATATAGCAGCGGCTCCAGAGGCAGCGAAGGAGAAAAGTGCCCCGTCACCTCATGGCAGGAGAAATCCTATCCCGTAACCGAGCTAAAAACTCCCTCTGATTGGACTCTGAGGAGTTTAGCAGCCACCACCTTTCTATAAATATGAAAGTTTGAGAGAGAGAGAGAGAGAGAGAGAGAGGCTCTTTTAGACAGCGGTTCCTAATAATGAATAAATAGGTGGATGGCGCTAAAAGCTAAAACTGGTTTCCCCATCTGTGTGGGAGCAGAGGCCAAAGACGTGAACGGACAAACAGGTGGAGGGACAGACAGGCAGAAGGACAGGGCTAAGCCTCAGTCATACGCTGGCTTCTGAGATCCCTTAGAGCCTGTATTGTAAATGCTAAATCTGCTTTATGTAGGTGATAATACTGAAGGGGCATGAGAGTGCTTTGAAAGGGAAAATGGACAGTCAGCATAAGCTCTATGTTGAATACAGACGATAAAACCTCCTCTCCTTTGATAACGTTCCCTATTCGGCTCCCTTGACCCCTAAATCCTACCGTAGCTCCCCTCGCCCCTCAACCGCCCGCTTTCACCCACATATCATGACCAGAAACTTACGAGTCACGCGTCATCTCGGCGTCGGTAACGGGCGTATCCGGCACCTCCACCTAAGAGAGAAATCTCTCCGTTGGCTGTCAGCGTTTTCGTCTAATTCTCGAATTCTCCACTTTCTCCGCAGAGGGAGTCTGAGTGTCTGACTGGCCGCCTGCTGGACTGGCTAACTGACTGAATGGTTCACTTGAGAGAGGGGAAAGTGAAGCAGCATTCAGACAGACAGGGACAGTGGGGAGGCACCCACCCACCAACAGGGCCTGCCTCCCCGCCCCCATAACACACACATACATACACTCACACCTCTCTGGAGCCAGGACTAAAAGTGGAGCAACTGGGTGATTGGGGGGGCGGGGTGGGGGGGTATGGGTGGGTGTAATGGGTCCGTGGTTGGGGGTCGTCGGGGAGGGCAGCCCCCTGAAGAATGCCTCTCTCTCTCCTGTCCAAAAATAGACATGCTGACCCACAGGCGTCATCAGCCTGGATGATGTGGGGGAGCACTAGGGCCGACCAATACAAGATACAGATGTTAGTAATTGTTAAGGGAAATTAACACAATCTATGTTACAACTATCAAACATATCGTCCCCCAAAAATGATGCAGGCACCCCTTTGGCCAATCAGTAACAAGATGCATCATCCCTCCAAGTTTCATCAAAATCGGACCGGTGGTGTAGCAGAATTAGTGAAATTTTGACCCATCCCCATCCAACCTAATGTTTTAACCACCAGAACATAGTTCCAAATGTATGTTATTTTTGTAAGGTTTGTTTATAGCAAGTTTTATGTTAATTGGACTTAACATTGTAGGAATTAGGGTCTTTCAAAGCTAGAAATTTGGACCTTTAATTGCAGCGCCCCCATTAGGCCAATCACTATTTTTTTTAAATGCTGAATCACTTAATATAAAACATTATCATTTCCTTCTATAGAAGCAAACAGAATTGTGACACAGACACATACACTGGGTTTTTGTATTATTTTTTTGTTCAACTAACCTCTAGGCTACCACTGCCCCCAAGGCCTCCCAGCCACAGTAGCTACTGTACAGAAGAATAAGACTTATGGGTCACACCATAGAATTAGAATGGATAGAAAGGGCAGCTAAGAGGGTTGCCATAGAATTTGGATGAATTTTTGATTAATTACGTCATACCAATGTGTATTGTTTCATGTCTGAACAGTGAATGAGCCTTGATACTTTGAAACACTGAACGAACTGTTAATGAAAAGCCCATTCAAACGAAGCATTTGTCATGGTAGTACATTGCCATTCTCAGCCTTGAGCTCCAGTTACTGTAAGTCAGTCTGTATATAGCCTGGCTGCACGCAAGTACTGCAAGTACAGAATTGATTTAAAGCACGTTGAATCAATGGAACCGCAGGAATAGAAATGTTAGGCTTTTAGGCCTCCTGTAGAGGGATGACAACACAGTCCGAGGACCGTGGAGCGAAACGGCGGATGGATTGATTCTCTGGACGACACCCCAAAGTGTTTCACGTCAATATCAAATCTACTCATGATCATTAAGTGAGTGCCGTTGGAGCATGGGTGCAGCGGCAGGGGGCACCTGTGGGGCGCCTTATCCCATAGCGCCACTCACATTTTTGATTCTTCTCAGCAATGTATTCCTACAGCTCTGACGCATAAAAACAAACAGCAGTAACAACTTTTATCGGTTTTAAAAGGTTGAGACGTCGGGTTTAGATTTAACATATACAAAAAATTTTACCCTTACATGCAATCAAACAATATACAGCTTACTTTTGTACCTACAGTACATTTGGCGGGGCAGGAGATAAGCGGTTTAGTCATTTTTTCCAATTTCGCTGCTTTCGGTTTGTAGAGTTGTTTACCTCTTTGCATTTTCACCATACACATTTCACCTCGACTTCTGGCTTGTAATGCCATGCGCTATATTCAGCTGAGAAAGGCAAACACAGAGCGACTGTACCAGTGACATAATTCTGTCACTCTGTCAAATGTGGCCTTGACCCTAATAGGATATGTGGGTCAGAGGGTCCATGTAGAATATACCAGGGAGGTCGGAGGTCAAAGGTATCTGGTGTCAGTCTTTCCGGACAAACCAGGAGTCAGTCATGTTTACTGGCGTGGCTCAGTTGGCATTTAAATAGCCTGCAGATGCCTGAGCTTGTGCTTACGCCTGGGGGTTTCAGACTTCTATATGCCAAAGACCCCCAAATAGATGAGATTTTTTTTTCCACTTTAAGATTTGATTTAGCGCGGAAAATTACCATGTAAGTGAGCTGAAAACTGTGCATGATAATTGACAGGATGATTAAGAGATTACCCATCTCCTCAGTGCAACACCTCTTTTTGTCAATTAGCAAATGAAACAGTGAAATAAAGCTGTTCACCTCGAAACCTTCCAATAGCATTAAAACCAACAAGTAATGGCACAGTGCAAACTCTCTGCTTGACCATCAATCGCTCACACAACCCTTCAGATTATTTGATCAGGATGATGCAAAGGTTTAACCCAACAGTCAGTCAAAACACAGGACTCATCTGTAACGTATAGGCCAGTTACAAATTTGAGGCTTCAACCCCTGACGTCATCACTTGCAAATCAAAGCACTTTATTGATCACACAGAGAGCGTTTGGGTCCTACGGCCTTCATCTGGTAGATCTCTGGAAAGCACAGCAGGCTGTTCGGGCCTCAGTGAGGGTCTATAGATCCAGCTTTAACCTTCACATGGTAGCTATTCTGAGAAAACCTCCCTTGATCCATCAATACACTCCTCCACAGGCTGGATTTACACCAGAGGAGAAAAGCTGATTTGCTTTAACCCTTGTGGCCCAGATCTGATAATTATGGGTCATGGCTGCCTGCAACAACAATAATCCATTATATGGGAATCTAATATTTCCTGTTATGAGGGGCAATGCAAAGATCGGATATGTGCCACAAAGCAGTTTTGTAGTGCTGATGAGGAACCGTTTTGTCCCACTTCTCTTTTAGTTTTTCCAGAACCTGTGAGATATTGTGTAGTGTTTTACATCATTATACTACTCTCTGTGTGCAGAAATTCACACATGGGAATGAAAATCCTCATAAAAACCTATTTATTTACACACAAATTAAGTTTGTCAAGTTTGCATCCAGATGACTTTGGATAATCATGCTTCACTCTGACAATCACACCATTTGCTGGCAGTGAGGTTGTGCTTCAGCAAAACATGGTCTATGGAAAATACTTTTTATAATTTCAGTTCTCCCTTCAAAATGACTAACAGCTTTCTGACAGAAAAACAATGTAAAACAAAGTCTGCAAGCACAAAGATGTGTTTTAAATAATTTTAAGTGATGTATCATGTTCCTTTAAGGTTATTGTATTGTTTTAGTTTCATGCTTTTGTAACAAAGAGTTAAAAAACATATTCTGTTCCCATTATTGAAATGAAGCCAAATCAATAATAAGATGAAAAATGAACGAGAAGGCAATTCGCTTTTAAACTCTTCTCACAGAAAGAAAGGAGGGCCGCATTTCATTTTTCATTAAGATACACTTGATCATAAATTGTCGTACGCATCCTTGTCCCCTTTTTCCAAAAACGGGGTGAGAAGCTTTCTCTCTGTCACCATGGTGCTATGGGAGGATTACACACAGCCAGAGAGAGAGAGAGGGGGGGGGGAGAGAGAGAGAGAGAGAGAGAGAGACAGAGAGAGAGAGAGAGAGAGAGAGAGAGAGAGAGAGAGAGAGAGAGAGAGAGAGAGAGAGAGAGAGAGAGAGAGAGAGATAAGAGAAATAAACTGGCAGTGGCTTGGAAACCAAAACAAACCCTGGCAGTAAACACCCTCCTTGACTAAGCAGAGAGAAAGAGCTAATGTATCGCTTCTTTAAAAGAAGTTTCCCACTCTCTCTCTCCCTTCCTTCCGCCCACTGTCAAACACACACACTCTCTCCATTCATCCATCCTTTTCCTTCCCTATTTCACTCCCTTCCTCCCTCACTTTCGCCTCTTTCCCTTCCTAAACTCTCCTTGTTTAATTTCCCACTCTTTCCTTCACTCCCTCTCCTTTTCCCTTGCTAGTTCTCCCTGCTTCATTCTCTGTCTCTCTCTCTCTCTGTCTCTCTCTGTCCCTCTCTTTCATTCACAGTCTCTGTCCTTCTCCTCAGCTCACCTCTCATGCTAATAGGCCATTGATGTGGTCTCTATGGTGATGGTCTTTTCATTCCAGTGGAGAGGAACGGGCCAATGGACTTACAGGATTAGAGAGACACAGAGCGACCTGTGAATGTGTGTTAGTGTGTGTGTGTGTGTGTGCACACATGGTTGTGTATGAGCTACAAACACTGAACAAAGAGACAGATGCATTTTTCCATTTAAAGCTGTACCTGTATATGTATGTGTGTGTGTGTGTGGGTATGTGTGTACCTGTGTTCATTCATGCCAGGCCTTGGTTCAAAACTCTCTCCGGACTCACACCTTCCTTTATCTCCTTTATTTCAGAATCTCATTTTTAGAATGCTCAACATATAATACATGTAGACCAACAATACAACGTATATAAAACGTAATATAACGAACTTGATCTATATTTCTTCTTTATTCCTCTCATCTTTTGTGCATTGCACAGGAAAGATTATATGCAACAATGTCCGTTTTTTATTACGGAGCTCAGTAACTTTTACTCCGAGTAGGCCTACATTTAAATGAGACATTTTACTTTTTACTGATTTTATCTATTTTACAGCAGAGTCAAATTTCAGTAAAGCAATAGGACTTCTGCTTGAGTAGTATATTTTGTTTCCCCCCCTGTACATATCATAGAATGAACTGTGACACTGTGTCTACTGCCTCCACACTGTGTAGCCCTGGTGAGGCAGCTTCTGTCTACATGTATACATCATTCCCCTCTGCTGATTTCAGTCATGCACAAACTCCTGGGAAGTGCCCAGGGCAACAACAGTCCCCAAGTCTCTCTCACACACACACACACACAGACATTTATGCCAGGTGTCATTACCCCAAGCCAGAGTTTTGCATATCACTGTTGTACCCTGACTGGTTCAACCTGCTGAAAGTGGGACAAGCATTACAGCTGTGTCTGTGTGTGTGTGTCTGTGTGTGTGTGTGTGTGTGTGTGTGTGTGTGTGGTGTGTGTGTGTGTGTGCGCGTGCGTGTGTGCACCAAAAACATAAATCACCCAGCATTGCGGTGCTGACTTAGCTAGCTGCGGAACAGCAAACGTTAACTGTGTTTGGTAGCAACGCTCTGTTGCTACAATAAGCTCTAAAACTTCCATTTATCAAACTCTACTGTGGTCGAATGTTGACATAGAAGAATATGAGACAGAGAGATGGAAAGAAAGAAAGACAGACAAAGTTGCATGGAAGAATTTCCAGTCCACAATAAGGATTGAAACCAATAAATTTTTGGTCCAAAAGTCTGAGTGACTCAGTTTCTTGTAGCTCTCTGAGCCCCTTTACATTTGACAGACTAAAATGTTGCAACAAAGGAAAGTGAAGCTTGACAACTGACTATGGGGAATAAAACTGTTAGCTCATCTCAAAGTCCGTAAGTGTTGATCCACATATTAATCAGTCATCCTCGGTACATGAGCGCACTCCTCAGTGTATGAAACCCGGTGCTTACAGGAAAACAGCCCGTCTCTCTGCCTCGCTGTGTCCCGCTGTGTTTAGTCTGACAAACTGCACCTCGTTCCGAAAGGACAACATTTTCAACAGCGGTATCGCCTCGGTTCCCATTTATTATTCAGTTACAAGTTGCACCATCTTTCAGGCTGCCACTTTTCCTCCGACTTTGCTAAGATTTGGTGAAATGTGAAATGTTTCCATGAGAAGTGTTTACCTGCACACAGCTGGCAGACGTTCCCGTTGAACACACACACACCCGTTTCAGACGTGATTTGTCAGAGCAATTCGATTTTCAGCAGAAGCCGGCTCAGCCTCCTTAAGCAACCAAGAGCATGTAATAAACAATCTGTATTTTAATACTCAGTCAAGAGAAGTAACTTATCAAAGCAATAGGCCACAGCTTAATCCTTCCACACACACAAACACTATCTTTCTCTCTCTCACTCACTCACTCTTCATCACAGATAGGTGTCGTCTCAGTCAGCTTCTGCAAATTAATCTGCACATTACAGAAGCCTTCATTATTTTCAAACTGAACAAATCCGAAGCATTAGCACCCCCTCCAAAGAATTGTTGGGAGAGAAATCATGCAAATAGCTCAGCCACTACTTGCAATTTATACAATAATAGCTCCAATAAATATTAATAAGTTTCCCATCAGTCATAGGTAAACTCTGAGCTGCCGGTGGCTCGTGGGTGATTTGAATGGCATACCTATTTCAGATAGCTGTGAAAAGGACAATAGCTAAACTGACAGCTCTGACGCAGCCTGCGAGGTGATGAAGTCGACAGGTTATTGCAGCGACAGTAATATTCTGTCAACGCTAATTTCTTCCTCATCCCGTTTGGATACAGGGAAGACCTTCTCCTCACCCTCGCTCAAACTCAGTGTCAGACAGCAAAGTGACTTGGACGGCCATGCTCCGTTTGCCATACAAAATACGGCACGGTTGGTCATTTAGGTTCATCAGAGGAGGACAGTTCTGCACGCTAGGACTGAGAGATGTTGACAAAAAAATCGAAATTGTGGTTATTTGACAGAATATTGCAATTTTTGAGATTCACATCTTCAGTTTTCTTGTCATAACTTTTTTAAAACTTTAAAATTGTTGAAAGAAAAGTGATTTTGTGTGCAGGATTTACTGAGTTTGAGTATTATGTAGGGCTGAACAATTAATCGAAATCGCAATATGGCCTACTGCAATTTTCAAATCGCAGGAGGTGCAATATTTGTTAAAGGAAAAATGTGTGTCAAAATACCATTTTAAATTAAATACTGTGGTGCTGCAGAGATGTCCTGGCCTACACATCATATTCTACAGACTTAAGAAAACATCTTTGTTTGGTACAGATCCCCGCAAAAATCACACCATAATCATTTGAATACGTTTTTCAATGAAAATGAGAATAATGATGTAAAAATTATCATTCCCTCTAATATCGCAAATCTTATCGCAATTGCAATATCTGTCAAAATAATCGCAATTAGATATTTTTTCAAAATCGTTCAGCCCTAGTTTGATGAAAGGATTTCACCAATATTGTACTTGATTCATGGACCAAGAGATTACCTGCAGCTCTAAAACACCTTGTTCAGAAAAACATTTTGGACGCTCCTCTCTCTCTTAAGCAATTAATTGCAGCCTCTGCAATTTGGAAATCGCAGTAGTTCATATTGCGATTTTGTTTTTTTTGTTTTTTTCGATTAATTGTTCAGCACTACTGCACATAGACATACAAACACATGCAGCTTTTAAAAATCTCCCTCGAGCACCATCTTAAATAAATAAATAATTAAATGAAGTGTCCAGTTTTCCACCGAACCTGCAGCAAACTGCTCTCCTCCTTTGGCATCACCAAGCCGGTCGGCTTGGTGATGCCAAAGGCGGAGAGCAGTTTGCAGCAGGTTGTGTTGAGGCCATCTGCACTTGGCCTCCGCCTCCTCTGTAGCCGGTTTGTGCTGAGCTGGCGGAATTCCGCTCACAGAGGGGTCTGTTTGTGAGTGTGTTGGTGTTTTATTTAGGACATTCATGGACGGGTTCCTGGGTTTGCGAGCGTGCCTGCGTGTGTGTTTGTGTTTGTTATACAGATTCCTGCCGCCCCTCTGCCATAACTAGGCTATGTAGGTCGTCCACTGGTGTCTGCAGACATGTAGAAGAATCACAAAACAACTTTTACGGGACAAAAAAAAAAAGTCTGTACATAATAAAGTAGGGATGGGACGATATGCTTATTTCACGATACTATTGGATACACAAGATAGGTTTCAAGATTTGATCCAATGTGATAAATATGTAAAAAAAAAAAAAGTATGACTATGCAGAATTGTGTTTATTTCTGAGACACAAATCTTTCAAGCAATGGCAACAACAATTTAAGAATAGCAACTTTGTAACCATCACTTGTTGATAAATGACCTGGTTAGCTCTCAAATTAGATCCCAACAATAGAAATTATGTTTTCTTACTCATCTTACTGCATCTTACAAACAAAGAAACTTGAAACACTTTGTAACGGCGTTTTTGCTAAGTGCTATACAAATAAACTTTATTATTATTATAATTTCCATTTCCAATTTCATTACCAGAAATGGAGTCGGTTGCCATGCCAACTCGTTTTGGTAACCCGGGAGCTAGTTTTCCATCTTCCTTGTTTTCTCTGAGGTACTTTGGAGAAAACTTTTCAGGCAGTGCACATGGGCTGATAACCGCTGTATAAAAAGCTGCTTACACCCTTGAGGACGGACATTACTGTGAACATGATGCTGCCGACGGTCCTCGGCTGCAGCTCCAACGTACACAATTACTGTTGTACCCATACTCGTGATAAGGAAAACTCTCTCAGGTATTATTTCTATATTAGCATTTTAATGGATAGAACAGACAGACATTGAATTAGGATTCTGCTGCTGCTGCTGCGATTGCAGGCCGTCCGGCCCATGGGGGTTTGTGTCCATGTGCCAGACTCCCTTTTAGGGCCTCGGCAGGTCATTCTGAACATGATATTAAAAGATTTAGAGATTACAGTGGTCGGCTCACCGAGCTTTGCATCCAGCTTGCTGCCGTTTCCACCATATGAGAGAGAGAGAGAGAGAGAGAGAGAGAGAGAGAGAGAGAGAGAGAGAGAGAGAGAGAGAGAGAGAGAGAGAGAGAGTCTGTCAATAAGCTGATTGATAGTAGAGGGGCAAAGAAGAGGCTAGCAGGCAGAGAGGAAGGGAAGCAATTTATAATTTATACGTTAGGCATTTAGCTGACAAAATTGTCAACAAGTGCCAACCGTCAGCAGCGCAAGTCTTTATTAATAATCTTGTTAGTCCTTTTGTTGAAGCTGACTGTTTTGTTCCTTTCATTTCATCCTTCAATTTATAACTTTAAGAAAAGTGCTATGCAAATACTAATTGTAGCAGCAGTAGTTCAAACAGTATTCCAGGCTACAATTTCAGTCAGCTTCCTAAACAAGGTGTTCTGCTGCTGTGAAGAAACCTTTGGAGGCAATTGAAGTTGCACGTTTGGAGAAAATCTTTCATTATAATCAAATCAAGAAAACACAAAATATTTGTATCTCATCTTGCCTCCTCATCACCCCAATTTTTTGGACACTTTTTCCAAGTGCTGAAGAAGAACTTAGGCCACATTTATTATTGCAATCCACACGGAAATCACAAGCTAAAGCCAACAAAGTGAAAAGTAATGGGATTTTTTTGTCAACATCATGCAGCCCCAGCCTGCTGTGGGTTACGGTGGTGTGATTGGGTCCAGATGAGATGAAACCGAGCTGACACAGTCCGTACCAAACACATAAATCACCTGGGGAGTCATTAAATGGGTAAGCTGTGTGTGTGTGTGTGTGTGTGTGTGTGTGTGTACATCTCGGCCCACATTCCTCTATGAAACTTTGACAGAAGGGGGAAAGCGACACATACTGAAAGGCCTTGTAGTCCATCGTAATGAGATACATGAGCTCTAAGTCCACCGCAGTGGAAAAAATCCCATAATCAACTTTCCCCATCAGCTCACATGAAGATGCA